>NW_015090852.1:7720818-7877564 GCF_001431845.1 Calidris pugnax | reverse complement strand
AGCGGCGACCGGCGGCGGCGACCGGCGGCGGGGAGCGGGGCACGGCGGGGAGCGGGGCCGTGCGGCGGCGTTCCCGTGCGGTGCTGCCGGGCTGGGACCCCCACCCGAGAGCAGGGCCCGCAGCGCGGGCGGCGTGTTTGTGGGCGGTGCAGAACATGGCAGAGGCAACTCGCACCTAAGCGGTGCCAGGCGGGTTTGTGAAGTAACACCGGGGTGACTTTTTGCTGGAAAACCCCCCTGCTATACTTTGTCTTTTTTTCCTGTTCTCTCAACAAGTTTTCCCTTTAATGTCTCTGTTTCATGTAAAACTCCATTTGCTTTCCAGCAAGTCCTCCGTCTGGAGTATCTTGATTAACTGCATAATTAGAGAAATGGAATTGGGTCCTAAGTTACACCTCCTCCCAGCTGTTGCTCATTTTCATTTTGCCTGTATTTCCTACAGTCACATTGGTTGTGTTATTAAGAGGCCGTGATACTCTGACACCGTCTGGCAAGGTAAAATTAAAGCATTATTTTGTAATCTCTTTTATTACTCACTTGTCTTGTACCAACTTGATAAAGATACTGAAAGTGGGAGGAAGGGAGTATGCACCTCTGAAGAAAGGCTTTATAACTTGGAAATGATAGTCTCCTAAAGTACAGAGCTGGTCTGTGGAAAAACAAGTGAAATAACAAGCTACACTGCATCTTAGTTGTTAAACTGCTGCTGTCAGTCAATGTTCAGTCCTACCAGCTAACAGTAAAAGTGTTTTGATGTGCATTCTTGCACACACTTCAACAATAGCTACCAAACAGCAATTTTCAACCGTGGAAATATTTCTTTTTCCGCTCCTTTAGAATCATGAAAATTTCGATGAGATACAAGTCTTGTTGTAAAGGGCACGCTGTCAATGACAGCAGTCACCAGAGCGACTCTGTAAATTGCGCTGTATGGAACAGCCATGCACAATACAACTGTTATATTTCACAATAAAAACCAGCTTATCACCAGGGACAGAAGGCTTTAGTTTCTTACAAAAAATACTGTCTGACTAGACAGCTCTGGTAATTGGAAATTTCAGTTCTACCAGTTGCCTTTGGCTAGTTAAGCTCCATTCAGGCTCCAGCCCGAGCAGAAGAGGTGAGGGTTTACTTTGGGCAAGTACAAAGCTGATGGGTGCCCAGCTTGTGCTTAGCTCCACAGACATAACAGCCTCCAGCACAATCGGGTTGTGAGGCAGTGGCTGCATCCACAGCGCCTCCCTTCCCAGCTTCAGAAGGCAAATGAGACCACAACAGCCTTTGCAGGCACTCCAGCCGCGTTGGCAAAGCAGCTGGACTATGCACAGGAGCTCTGCTGAGCCAGGCTCTCCACCACGCTCCTGCTTTCAGGAGTCACGCCAGGATGTGGTTTGGGCTCCCAGGGGAAGGGATCTGTAAATGATTTGAAGGTTCAGAGTTCAGGGGTGGTTGGAAAAAACACCCGTCGGGCTGCAATGCCCATGGGGAAGCCGTCTGGTTAGATAGGTTGTCTCTGGGTATTTCTGGCATTTCACCTCCTGACTGAAGTCAGGAAAACTCAAAGAAAGAAAAAAAATATGGAAAAATGCATCCAGACACTTCCAAATTTGGAAACTAGTTTCCTAATGTTTAGTCAAAGGCACAAGTCAGTTCTTGTTTTACCCACCCATTTCTCTTTGGACTAGAAAATAGTCAGTGCAGTTTCCTTTAAAATATCAGATAAGCAGCATAAATAGCTGCCCAAGAACCAGAGATATGACTAATTCCTATTCATTAGACCTGTCCAAAATAAATAACTACTTGTTTCGCCACTCATTATTTTCAGTGAGATGCCTCCAGCTCTGTCACGTGTGTCCAGGTCTGCTTCCACACTGTCTCCTTCCAATAAATCCATGTCGTCATTCTGCAGGCTGGTACCAATGAGAGGAAATGGGAAAGGCTGTGAGCCATGGGCATCCCCCTCCGCCTCTGCAGCTCTGCTTCCTGGGGATTTAAGAAGAGAAGAGGTTTAAGAAGGGCTCCAGGGGGTAAGATACAACCACTAATTTTGTTACTGGCGTAACTTCTTGTGTCTGAGGTACAATTCCCAGATGGCTTTCCTAAGCCATCAAGTAGCAAATACTTCTGGGGAATTTTGTAGTTCACCTCAGCAGTATATGTAAACACTGCTTAATGGATGTCTTTAACGCTGTCTTCCAGCTTCCAGGATTTTCACTGGGTCCCTGTGCTGGTGTTGGAGCTTTCCCTGGGGCTGCGCACACGTTGCCCCGCAGCTGAGGGCAGGGGAAACCGTACCATTTCAGTTCAAGTTGATTACAGATTTTTAACTGAAACATGCTTTTTTTATTATTATTTTAAAGAAAACACTGAGTCACTAAAACTTAAATTTACCTTGTAAATGGATTGGTTTTGAGGGGAAATTTCTCCAAACAGGCTGGACTTTCTGTATATAGAAAAAGGATTCTTCAGTGATAAGGACACCTGCACGTGGGAGCCCTGTAGTCAGCAAAGTGCAGTGAGTTGTGAAAGAATAGTCTCTGAGCCTGAGAGGGAATCGAGCAGGGCAAGGATTTGAACCTGCTCCGCAGATGAGTTTCCCAATCAGTGGTGCATGGGCTCAGTATATCCTGTTCATGCCAATCCATTTTGTAGAACTAATTAAAAATTCAATGTCGGGGAGAGAACGCCTGTGAGCCAGCAGTTACAGCAGCTGGGCAAGAGAGGGACCAGTCATGCTTGATTCAAGCCAGTCGAGCATGAGCCTAGGGCAGATGTTGCTCTGTTCAGCATGATGTTGAGGGAAAGCCAAACGCCTCAACAAATACAGACTTCTTTGTTTCTACCTATCCCAATGTAATGGAGATGAATAGGATTAAAAATTGGGATGTCTATTTATAGTCTCATTTTCCCCTCCTGCTTCTCTCCTGCTTTTAAATGCTCCACTATGGATTTCTGGCAGTTCCACAATTGCCCTGAAAGGACTGATTTTGTTTAACTTCAAAACCAAAGCTGGTGGGAGCTGAGGATGCCCCAAAAGTGATTGTATTAACAGAAAGTGGTGATATGAGGTCAAGGGGAAGTGCAGGATCTGAGTTCTCAAAATACTATCAGCTACGTCATGAAAACAGATGTGCTCTGTTACTCCTTTCTGTGTATGGGGAATAGTCTCAAGATCAGGGTCTACTCTGAACAGGTTGACAAAGGTTTTTGTCTCATTCTTCTATTTTCTGCCTTTCAGAAGGGATCCTAGCTTTTTTTTTCCCTCTGCTTGGTTTTATGGTCACTGTGAAAAACCTGCAGAAGAAAAGACGTATTAATCCTAAACTGCTGGAGGTACCAGGTGAGCCCGTGGAGAATGTCTTAATGTGCCATACCAGCCAGCCCAGCCCCGTGGCAGGACACTTTGGGTTAGGGCAGAGAGCAGTGCCTGTCTCTGCCCTGTGCTGCAGTGCCTGCCAACAGCAGCTCTCACGCTGGGGGGAACAGCGCCGAGGGGCCGCTCGGTACCACCGGGCACACAGCTACTTGTCAGCAGCACTTCCCAACCGTCAGTGTGACACGTTCAGTGTCAGCTTGTCAGGTGGGGGGCTGAGCTAAATGGTGGCAGTTTTCCTTTAGCCTCAGGAGCACAAGGGGCAGGGGCATCTCCTGGGCTCCTGTGTGTGGTAGCTCATCAGCCAAACTCTGTGGATGGCTCAGTGAGCGCCGTGGGGAAAGTTAAGATCAGTTTTTAGCAATAATTTTAAGTTACGCCGTTCTGGGGTTCTGCCAGAGCTTGGCGTTATTCTTATGAATGCTGCAGAGGATGTATACACACATAAACTTGATTTACTAGGAAATCAAAAGATAATGCCCGTTTGCAGCTAATAACTAAAAATGTAACTGGTTTACCTGCTGACAGAGAAGCACTATACAAGAACAGATCTTCAGAAGACCCCAGCAGGTCAGCCAGTCCTGCCTCCAGCAACCCAGCTCAAGGCCCTCTTTTGACTGTAATATTATGCCCTGCCTGACGTGCTGCGACCTGAGTGAGACGGTGCACGCTGCCCATCAGCCACGCTTCTGTGTTGACTTGAAGCAGTGGGACCACATGCTGTTGTGCTGGGCTTTGTTCCACAGAGGTAGGCTCTCTATTTAAACCATATGTTGAATTATAACCGTGTAAGTAGGAGGAAAACTAAAACATATTTCACTGGGTTCTAGAAAAGCTCTGAATGAATGTCATTTTTATCAAGGTTTTATTTGCCCTATCCAAACACCAAACAATTGTGCTGTACCATCAGATTTAAAGTGAGCTCTGTATTACATGTCTAGAGGTGACTACATCCATGGCAGCATGCACAGTTTGTTGCCCCTGCCTCAGGATTCAAGGCGGATGCTCAGAGATTGAGGTTTTGGGTGGTGGAGAAGGATTACTAAGATTAGAGCTGGACATTTGATTTTCATAGGTATGATGGGCTATTTCTAATGAGTTTTAAAGCTGCTCAGGATGAGCTCTTGAGATTCAAGTAGCAGCAACACGAAGTGCTCCTATGTTTTCCTGATGCACCTGAAGTTAATGTGAGTTTTGCAAGCTGGTTTTGCTGGTGGGATTAGGGCTGATGTTCTCCCAAAATGGCTATTTGCAGTTGTTGCAGTTTTCTGTTAATTAGGTGGCGTTCATGGCTAGAAACCTGAGCTAAGCAGCATAAGTGTGGGCCAGAGTGCAAAGGATGTCTGTACTCGGCTCACAGCTCTAGTGCTGTACCTGGCCTTAATTACTTTCCTGAAGCTCTGTGGGACATAGTTCTCTCGTGGAAAATGGGAATAAATGTTATTTTCCTAGCACAGAGCAGTACTACAACAGGTCAGTAGCTCAAGTGGATTGAATATGTGAAAATGTACTAAACTACTCAGCAAACTTCACTAGCTAATTGGTTTTTGGACCTGAATTTATCTAGTGCCACTAATTAAATTCCACTGTAAAAATTGCAATGGATCCATTTTCTGGTCCTTCTTTAACTTTGCAAGTCTGTGGAAAGGAACTTTCTTCTAATATATGTGCCAAACTTGGCAGCACTTTCATCAGGAGAGGAACTGAATGGTCAGGATTTCTGCCAATTTGGGCTGAAATATATATGGAAGAGATTGTGAGATTTTTTGCTGTCTTCAAATCAGAAATGCAGGTTAGCCTAAGTTTGTACTTGAACCTGATCTTAACTCAAATCTTAGCTTCATATACTGCAATTTTGTTTTTTCCTAATAAAAAAATATAGGTAAAGCAACACAGAAACAGGAAGAAAAGGCCTAGTTTGCAGGAAAAAATGCTTTGATGCTAGAGAAGTGAGGGACCCTGACAGGCTAACGCATGGTGCGCATTCTGGCTCAGCTACAGTGAAGGCAGATTAAGGATAAATTACTCAGTGAGCAAATGTCTTGTTTTCTCTGTGACTCCACCTCTTTCGGGCATCCTGCCCTGTCCCCACCCCTTGCACTTGTCTGCATGTCTTAATGGCAGTATTCATGCAGCTGGTAATTTATGTGTCTGAGAGAGAAGATTTACACAGAGCCTTCCCCTCAGTTATTCAGAAAATTTGAGATACAGTATGTGACTTGTTAGGTCCCAAACTCCAACCTAAAAATCACAAATGTCTTAAATTGCTCGAGTGAGAGCAATTTTAAAAGGAGTAATTTCAACTAGAAGTTAGTTCTTAGCTCCTCACTTTACACCTAGTTACAAAAGTTTGTCTTCAAAATAAATACAATGGCTATTGTAACATAAGCACACAGTCATTTGGCTTGGACTGAGGCAGTTTGCTCTTCTGCTCTGGAAGACAGACAGGGCCGATCCAGTTACTGAAACCTACTTGATTCAGTTGGTGTCTCGTGTCATAAACACGAATTGTTAATTTCATATTACTCATAACAGGCGCACTGTGAATGTTTGCAGAGTTTATAGGGTATCAGTTACAAATGTGATTATACCAGCCATTCCTCAGGACTGACACCAGTTTCAAATTAGAAGCTGACAGGCCTCACCTGCTCCTGAGTTCACTGATAGGTCACCTTCTTGTCATTTTGGCTGTCCCCCCATCAAAATGACATCTGTGTTCGTAAAGGGGCAGCGAGGGACTCGAAGTTGTTAGAATTGTTGAAGAATAAGAATAAGGTGTCATCTACTCCAATAATGTAGTGCTCAACTTTGGCCTTTCAGATGGCTTGATGCTTGCAGCACCTGACAATGTTTCCAGATACAAGAATAGCTGGATCGGAGGGACAGCAGTTGTTCCCTTTTCTACCCATGGATGCTCGGCATTCAGCTCAGCCACAGAGTGTAGACAATCCCGGAGACTTGAGCAAAGAGCTTGTGAAGTGCTGTTACTTTTCTACATACAGGGAGGGGACATTGGGATAAATAAACGTTCCTTTCAGAGGCCCTTGTTACACATCCATATTTTTAAATAAACAGTGTGTGAAAGACAAAAGGTAAATATTGTTCAACAAACAACTGGATTGAAAAATGTTAAACTATTTCAATTCATTGGACATTTCCATTAATTTATTTACATGCCATTTATGTAGATGCAAACCACGATTTTATGTGGAAATGTCCTGACTCTTGAGAACTTAGTTCTTGGTAATAGGTTCTTGATATTCACTCAATTAACCTAGTGGAGGTGAACTAGGTCAGTTCCCTTCCTATATCCTGACAATTCTCAAAACTACAAAAATGGGCATGCAGCTTCAAGTACAGACTTTGGGATTAGCTCTTATTTCTGTCATTAAAAAAAATGCCAGATCCAGACAATGTCAGACTTTGCAGATTCAAGATTTGGGCTCCCCTGGATTTCAAGTTGACTAAGTAATATCTAATATATGTGTGCCACCTACAGAAGAGTTGAACAGCTGTCTTGTTAAGGCTTGGGTTTTACAGACAATTAAGTAAATGGGTATATGTAATGCCATTGAAGTTGCCTGGCCCATTACTGCGGTGTGTAGAGAGGAAGGTCTCCAAGCTGAGGGATGTTAGAAGCTCACGTACGTAAGGCCCATTCTCCCCATGAGCTCAGTTGTGTGCCAGTGGGAAAAGAGCACAGGCATATTCGTGAGAGGGTAGGCAAGGATAAACAAGATGTTGAATTGCACTTTGCCAAATGAAGGGCTCAGAGCAGCCAAGGAAAATCTTTGTGTTTTCCCCTCACTAAATTAGACCTTTATTTTTGTCTTAGGCACTGTGGCTAGCAGAGCTGTCAGGACACTCAGTTATCATAGTTGCCATCATTCTCTAAGATCTGTCCTTGATTTTATTTTCTGCTCCAGGAAATATTATAGTATTGTTATTTTATCTATATTAAATAAACCTAAGGCCAGATTCCTCATGGTGTAAACAAGTATGACTTCAGGAAAGCAATGCTGATTCATGCCATCCGAGTGTCTGATTCTTAATATAAAAGGGAACATTTTACAACAAAGTAAACAGAAGCAAACATCTGTTATAGAAACTCATGTCATCAACACAGACCCCCCCACAGCGTTCAGCAGGAAAAAAAATAGCTAAGGTAGATTTACAGAAGCCACCACTTTTTTTTTTAATGATTTGGATATTGATCATTTTTAATCTTCTTCTCAGAACAACCAGGAGATCTATTATAGCTTGAGCCAGCCATGAAAAGCGGGTCCGTTCTTTAACCTGCCCCAATTCACTTGGACATATTTTATGTCTCCAGGGATTCAGCCACGAAGTCCATTAGAGCATCAGATGCAGTGAGGTCAAATCAATTGTCCATACTGCAGACAAGGTAACCATCATTTACTGTAATTCTCCCCCGTCATGGTAGAGGAGAGGAAAGGTTAAAAGCTGTATTACCACGAGGCTGTCTCATCTATCTTTCAGTACATTGGTAATACCTAAACATTGCTTAAAGAACTGAATGTACAATCTTAAATCTGCGGTTAACTGGATTTAATGTTTAGATTGCCAAATCAACAAATTTGCTAATGAATTTTTCTACGAGGAAGAGCAGAAAAAATACCAGTTTTAAAACCAAAAGTGGAAAACTTTAAATATATTGTCATGTCGGACACCACACATCCAGAGCTACACTGAACGTTCATCTCAGGGTGACGTGAACGACTGATATTTATCCTTCCCTATACATAGATATATTTACCTATGAAGTAATTTGCTGTCATCTCTTAAAGCTGGTGATGCTATGGTCATCCCAAAACAAAAGAGGAAGTAAATTCAGGATGTATATTTTGCACTGTAAATCAAGTCCTTATGTGTTCGCACTCCAGGATGGGCAATAATAATTGACTGAAGCAATCACTGCTGTGGGAAAACAAACGTCCTGGTGGTGTCGCATCTGAAGGTCAAGCCTGATGACATAGTAAGCACCTGAACTCTCACTGACTCCTGGGGACGCGGTGGGCGCTGAGCACCTCCCGGAGCTCGCCTGGCAGGGACAGATTTACACAGACGCTGGGGCTGGGGGTGAGGATGCTTTTTTTCTTCCCACCTCCCTCGTTGGGTCTGCAAAGTCATTTATTTCCATTACAGTGCCATGGCTTCACTCTGACTCCTGCGCTCCCTGCGGTAACTGCATGAAACCAGAGAGACAATGCGGGTCTGTGCAAGGGACTGTGTACTCCTCCTCCTCTGAACAATTGCCCTGTGGCCCTGGTAAGTGTCACATGAGCCGAGTGGGATGTAGGGGAGCTGTGCCCACCCCTGCCATACATGTGAGAGCTAGGACACTGAGGCTCGGTCCTTCCTATTTTAAGTGGGAAGCAATAATCAAGCCCAGCTTTGTTCACATGACTTGCCTATTTGCCTTTTCTAGGTTAATCTTTTCTCTTTCCCTGGATTTCTTTAATCCTGAGCTGTTTTCATTAAGAAAGTGATTGAATGAAGGGGGTATCAAGATTTTTTCCGTGTTCCAGCAATCTTTTCACAGCTGTAGAAATTAGCAAATTTATTTTTTTGTTTCAGAAGCTGAGTTTCTGACTAAACATACATACGTATTTAAAACAGAGCCAAAGCAGTAGTAAATATAAAAATAGTCAAACACTTTATTCTAGCATAAGTGTATCAAATATACTTCTGTGTCTGACAAACGTTCATGATATTCTTCTTGGGAGACAATGGGATGAATTTAATGAGAGTGTAAGAGTTGGTGTAGGTTTCAGATGAATAAATATTATTATTATGAAGCCTATTTTTAAGGTTTAAGTTAGGGTTTAACACCCAGCATAGTAAATTCTATACTTCAGATAATGTGGGTATTCAGTAACCATAAAAAGAAAATAGTAAAAGTTTTGTGTGTGCTGAAGGAGAGAGAAATGTGCTTTAGATTAGGTGTTACATACCATTCACTTAGCTGCTTTTCCTCTTCTGTTCCCTCTTTTTATGGTTTACCTTAACACAGACCCTGTGTGGCTCCTTTTCCTCAGTTTATGTTACCCATCATCTCTGAATTCATCCCCATGAGTGTCTATTCACAGGTCCTTTGCTAATCATCACCACAGCGCAGATTGGCGTTATGTCATTAAATGAAAAATGTCACCACTGTAAATATACTGGGAAATTCTTTACAAAATCAAGCACTAAAACAGGTAAAGCTTTTTCATTTTAATACAGAAATTCAGAAATAAATAAGGGGAATGTGAAGCTAGGAAAGAAATAAATTCATCCAAGTGTGGAAAGAAATGAAAGGTTAAAAAGATGGTTTCCTTCATAATACCACAAAAATTGGCCTGCGTGCAGCTCTCATGGTCTGTTGCTTTCCTTGTTCTGGAGAACCTCTCAGAGAGCTTGCAGCTTAGTAGTGCCCTCTCTGTTGGTACCTATTCTGCAATGCTAATTCAGGGAATGGTCCGCTGGGTTATTTAACTGAAACCGGAGTCTCAAAAAAGATCAGACAAGCTTTGCTGTTCTTTGGCTGCAATGGATATCACAGCCCTGACTGAAAGAGCTCTGAACTTAATAGAAAGGCTTTGGATCTGGAAAAATGCTTACTGAAATCAATGAGAGAAAGAGCTTTAAGTCCAATGGTTAACACTTCATTCTGGCCCCTTTTTTCAATAGATACAAACATTGGCTCTGCAATGCCTAGTCATTTTTTTAAGATCAATATGGCAAACCTAAATTGTGGAACGGATGTGTGTTTACTATCTGCTGTGTTAGCGTTACGAGTCAGATCAGACTTTTGAAAAATAAGTATTTGATTTACAATAATTCCACCCTGTGCAGCAAACAAATGTATTTTTTAGGAAATCTGTTTAACCAGGAAAATCACTAAGGAATTCCTCATGAGTTATATATAGCTCTTAGTTGACAGACTTCCTTAAAGAACTCCTTTTCCTATGTCTACAGTAATTAAAATAAAAGTTGTCCTTTGAGTATTTGCCGTTGGCAAGACGTATTTAGTTTAATTTTCTCCAAATGCTAAAGAGGTTGCTACAGTTACAGGAAAGTAGTTAAGTCTTGTGAACATGAGAGAGATTCAGCTTCTCTGAATTTGCCATAAGGAAATATATTCAAGCAGATCTTTCTCATTCTCCTGGTCACTCCAAGGGAGTGGAGTAGTTGCCTCCTCATTGCGTCAGTAGTCGGTGTCCTAAAAGCCAAGTTAATGGTGTGACAGCGGTGGCGTTACAGAGAACATCAGTGTAAGGGACTTTGGGGATAAAATTCTCCTCTAAGTAACCAAAAAAATGCAGTCCTGATTGCAAAAAATGGTGACATTAGACAGAGCCACCCTGAAAACGTGCATGAAACAAGCAGGAGAGAAGTGCATTTGTGAGCCAGCCTTTACCGGGGCGCAGCTTGGGTTGTGTTGCAGCACGACTGGTTCACATTAAAGATGAAATGCAAAAGCTCCAACAGGAGGTTACCAACATAATCTTTTATTTTGAAAAGTAACTTAGTTAAAATTGAAATAATTATTAATGAAAGACATCTTATATCTATATAAAAGCATTTCCTACAGTGCTATACACCACCAGAGAAGAATGTATGGCCCCTTCTTCTTTCCTTCTTCTTTTTTTTTTTTTAAACACCAATAAATAGGGTGAATATTAGTAACTGTAGATTGCCTGGTGTTTCTTAGCCTTTACAGATAATTTCAAACTACTGTGGAAAGTTTTGGAGGTTCCTTTTACATAAGTATGCACCTCCACAGAATGCATTTTTAGTGATTCATTTTTCCCTTGTGCTGAAATCCCTCCTATTTGCCCTGGTCTACAATAGATCATCCTCCAATATGTCTCTGGGAAGTCTCATTCATAACGGATTATCCAGTAATATTTTGTATTTGAATCTTGACGTGGTGCTCTCTGATGTCCAAACGGAGTGAATCACAGAAGGCAGCAGGGGCCCTCAAGCTTTCATAAGGCTACTCACACCTTTTGAGTCTGAAATAATAAATGAAAAACATAAAAAATTCAAATTGAATATATAGTTTTAATTTCTGCTGAATTCCTGATGTTCAAAACATGAATAAAGGCACTGGGATTTGTGACTAGAGAGAAAAAAAAACCACCCCTAGCTTAAAAAGAGCACACATACAAGCCAAGCCTAACTGATTAATTAAACCTTTTGGTATTTGCTTTGGGATTGGATTTTGAGCTGAAATTTGTTGTAAAAGTTCTTCAAAGGCAGAGGGGAAGGCACAGCAACCATGAGTGAAGGTTCTTGCTTTACACAGATTCATCTGCCTTGCTTATGAGTTCATTATTAGCTGCCTTAGATGGTGATTATAAAATTGATGTGTATTTCCCCAAACCAACAAAATGGTGAAAAAAAATTATTAAAATGAAACATTGTCCTGAAAGATCTATTTTTCTACAAGTTCATTTTAAGCCAATTTGTCAGATAAATTTGAATTTATCCTTGAGAATAAAATTTACCAAGATTTTGAAAAACAGGAAAGCGGTAGAAATATTTCCATCAGCTAGAGGAAAAAAATCTATTTGATTTTGTCCTCAGTATCCTCACTTCCAGCTCTGAGTTCAATGTTCATATAATCTGCTGTTAAATGGAAACGTGAAAGAGAAATTGGCTTTAAACAAAAGTGAATTTAACTACTTTATTTTCATTACTGAAGCTGAGGAAAATGCAAGCTATGTGACATGGAAAACTTATATTATTGGAACAGGAAACATTTATATATAAAAAAAATGTAAAACATAGGAAAAAACAAGGAAACTGGATGGTTTTAAAATATATTTTTTAATCAGGCAAGATATCCCTTTCAGCACAGCGTGGGATATAACATTAATCTTACTCGTCTGTGATGTAAAAACCTGCATATATTTCCTGATAGTCAGGACTTTGCTACATTACCTCATTTTTACCCACAGAAGCCAAACTGCTAGTTTTTGGGAGACTGCTAGCAATAAATTTTTTTATATGACAATTAGTTTATTACTAATCTTGACCATCTCTCCAGTGAACTCATGAAGAACTTTAATATTAAAAAGCACCTCACAAATCATTTACAATAAACCTGAAGGAATATTGAGCATTTGTAAATATGACCTCCCTTTGCAGGATCTGTCTCTCTTTTAGCTTTTCTTCCTGAACTTTTGCTACAATTATCTTTAAATCTCCATGAAAGAAGCCAAAGAAACGGGAACTCAGGTTTGTAGTAATATTAGTCATCTTACTAATGGATATTCTATAGCTTGTCCCTTTTTCCACTTCCTTTACCTGGTTCTTTCATAACTCCGGCAGTCAGACAGACTCTTAAATACCCTTTGGTTGGAGCCAATGGGTCTTACAAATGTAATTTATACAGTAGTTGATGATTTAAATGGCAGAACCCCAAAATCTTGTGCTTTTTAAAAATGTAAATCTGTCTGGATCTCATTAATGAAGGTTCTTGACTACAGTAGAAACTCCCCTGTTTGGAAAACCATTCAGTTGTTCCTGAGATTCAGCTCTTCTTTTCAAAAATACTCTGGAATCAGGGTTTTATCTGTCGGTTTTTGTCCAGTGGACTCAGCCAGTGGTGACACGTGGGGTGCGGTCAGCGGGGAGACTTCACGATGACCGCACTGTCAAGACAAACAGTGCAACAGGAGGTGTCATAACACAGGAGTTCCAGAGAATAATGGATTTATCTTAACCGTGACACTGAGAAATTTCTAATAGTCTTTTTTTAAAAAAAAAAAAAAGATTAAAAAAAGGAGCTGCATATTGGGGCCAAACCTTTGTCCATGAATAAGATCTTTGCTACTTTTCTGCTACTTTGCTATTCCTTTCTCAGAGTTATGGAAATCACAACATGACAATTTTGCCTTAGTTGTATTATCTCAGAAATCCTGGGAGAATGAAGGCTGAAGCCGGCTTACCCCATCTGAGACCAGCTGGAGCTATCTGACGGTAAATAGCTTGTGTGTTCATTTGTGTATAAAGCTATCCCGACGCAGGTTGTCAAGTTGTTTATTAGTGGGGTCATAGCTTGAGGAGAGATAAAGTTTCACTGATCTGCTCTCTGCATAAATTTTGGCAGTCATTACTTGTGGAAGATCCTAAATGAGAATTGACTCATATTGGTGGCTAAGACTCATTTTTCCAAAAGAGAGTGACGATGCCTGATTGAAAGATTCCATAGGAGGGACAGGTTTATCTTATTTATTATAGATTATGGAATCCACCAGTGTCTACTCTTCTTTTGAATTTGGGATATCTGAGAAGTCTGGGGTAAAGCAACATCAGTGGTGTTTCTTTTTTGCCTCATCCTGCTCTGTTTAAGCACAGATTATGCAGGTGTGCTCAAGGAGCTCCTATTGATACTTCAGATCCCTCAAGACATCACTGACCACAAAGAATATTGTTGACATACCTGGCATCTCTTTTGGAAGGAGATACATTTTCTTTAAGGGCTTTTACTTTTTTTTTTTTTGTTGGGTGCAGATCTGTTGACTGTGATCAGACCTTTTGTGAACTGAGCAGGATTTTGTTCCCCCCACAGAGCTACCTTGCCGATACCCCTGCCGCCCTCAGCAAGCACTTGGCCCTGCAGGATTTTGCTTGCACAAGTGCACGTGTGCATCTGCGGGTTTCCCTGAGGGATTGTGAGACGATGGAGTACTCAGGTAAGCCTTGAAATTAAGATATAGAGAACTAGGCCTGCTTCCTTTTGCTTTTTCACTCGATCACATCGGCTTCTGGTTTTTTAATGATGATGTATTTTAGGGCTGTATTACAAAATCCTGAGGTAGAATATATTTCTATTAGTACTATGGCCAAAGAAAGATACAAGATCATGAAAACTGTACTGACAGAAGACTCTTCCTCTATGTCTGACTCCTGTTTGCTCTTATTTTCATCTTAAGCACCTGCATTATTGGAGGACAATATATTAATCAGACATCTCACAAGCCAGAATCCTATGTAGCTTGATCACTTTTGGGGTAAAATTTAGCTAGACTGCCTCAAAATGCTTATTGGTCTCCATGGATTTGTGCTGAATTTATTTAATACACAGTGTAATATGAAAAGCCCTCTCTGCAGTTAATTAGCCTCCAGGTTATTGCAGGCCCCAAGGCATTGTGTTTGAGTTGTCATTGCTACTTGCAAAGATCAGCAGTATTTAATTCTTGTGTTACACAAAGTAGATTGCATGTGCTTATCTGGCTGCTGTTAATTCATTGTTCCTAGGCTCTAATTTCATTTTTAATTTTCTTGGCTATTAAAGACGGTACTAAACATGAGGAACTTGCTGAAATCAGATGTGTTACACTGAGACAGAACCAGTTTAAATTACAGCAGAACTAAACCGAAAGGTTCCTCCAGAATTATGCTATTGTAGCTGGGGGCAAGATTTGTTTCTGTTACATGATAAACCTAAAACAAATAGGCCTCGTTCAGACTCCTTTGGGATAGGACAGACTGAAGCTTATTAATTATTCCTCTTTTATAAGGAGAAAACATCAGGTTTCCTTCATTAGATAATCCTGTTTTCTCAGAAAACATTTACACACGTTTCAATGCCCGGCTGGCAGTCGCAGAAACTCTTGAGTGGTTAGAGAAGTGGCAGAAGGTTAAATCATCTGACTTTGATGTTATGTTGATTGTTTACCCTTAGCGTACAGTAACATCTTAAAAAAAAAATGAAGCAAAGTCAGTGTATTCATTACTGGACAAACACAGCTGACAAGTTAAAGAATATGTGACTCTCTTAAGCTGAGACCAAAGTGCTTCATTTATAATGGAGATTACGGTAAGAACCAAATGAAGTTGTCTGAGGGAAAATGATGTCTCCTGAGCCTTTATTCTGGTTTGGCCACAAGTTAATAACACAACCAGCACTTAACAACAAAATGCAGGACTGTATTATCTTTTAGCAAATGCCAGTCATGTGCAATCCAAACAGGTCAATTACTGGCAAATCTCTGAAGATCTCCTGAAACCTCAGAAGAGTTAGGGATGCCAAGAAAATGTCTAGATGCACAAAGACACAGGAACAGAAATAGGGCACAAACCAATTTGCAGAAATGGAACTTAACCCTTAGAGGGAAGAACCCGGCCTGCTACATATTCATTTCCATTTCATTAAATATTTATGGAGAGACATGCATGTAATGTGATTCTAAATTATGGAAAAAGCACTGTTTCAGTCACATTTACTCTATTTTTTTTTTCAACATTTCTGTATCTTGCAGGTGTAATGGACAAATGTGGGTTTTTTTCTGCTGACATGCTACTAGACAATTGAAAATTAACACATTCTCTTGAATAATTCTAAATCAGGACACACAGAAAATAGAGCGTAGAGACCGGTGATAGCCTATTCTTCAGCTCAATACGCATGTCTACAACCAATTAATATTAATGAAACCTGCACACAAGCATGTGGGGATAATTGGCCCCATTAAATTCCATTTACTCATGAGCTACTTTGTAACTTTTGCCCCTTAGTTATTGTAGGTTTTATCATGGATGAAAGTTGGAACAGTGTGTATGCCAACAGAGACTATTTCAAAAGCAGCTTTGTGAAAAAGAAAGAGAAACAAAAAAAAAAAAAAAAAAAAGAAAAAAGAGCTACTATAAAGAAACATATTTTCATCCAAACTTTCAACAGCTAATGAAAATAAACTTATCTTGCTTTAAAGTTTTATTGGGACATGACATCAAAGTACTTTAGGAGATGAAGAACCTCAGCCTGGATATATTTTTACTGGGGATCTCTTCTGAGTGGTCTTTTCATTTGTAGGACTTTGTATTGAGCTGGGCAGACATGGTACTGATGAGCCACATTTCAAACACATACCTGGAGACCCCAACTTTGGATTTTTTCTTAAATTCTGTGAATTTTGTCTTCACTGAGTTTTCTTTCATGTTTTTTCTATTTTCTGTCTGAGAAAGGGAGTAAACCAGGAGAGTCAATCTGTTTTTAATGGCTTAGCTCTAAACGTGTGATGGTTGCTGTCTTAGCTCACTGGAAAGGATGCACCTAACATCTTTCCTGATTAGTGCTAAGTGGAGTTACAAGTTCTAGACAACAATATATGAATCACTTTTATTATCCTTTGTCAAATAAGTGATATATTCTCCCTGGCTAGGAATGGCTGTTGCACCCCTCATTCTCTGTCCACAATACAGAAATTAGGGTTTCAAAATCTCCTTGTTGAGGGCTGAGGGCTTCGGGGCACCTGAGGAAGGGTCTGGAATCACTCTGGCTGTCCCCAGACCTGAACTGGGTCTACAGAAGGTGCAACATCTCCATCAGCTTCAGACCGACACAGTGCTAGTTGCACCAAACCAGGATGAATAATCTCCAGACGAGTTACTGGCACAATTAAAGCACGAGCACAGCTGACTGACAAACTGAACAAAAGAGCTTTGACAAAGCTTACAGGGGAAAAGCATATAGAGGGAATTCACTCTTGGCGTTGAATGCACCCGAGTAAAAGCAGGAGGAACTGCTGATTAACAAGCCCAGACTCTGCAGACCAAATAGCAAAGGATGAACAATGGCAATAACATTCTGTTATGTCTCTCTACAGCATGGGTGCAATTTATCATTAAGTTATATTCCATAGGCAGCTCCAGCAGTATGGTTTCACAGTCTAATTGATGCATATGAGCTTTGGCTTGCAGCTTTCAAAAGTCAGAGGTACAGAGAATTCTGTTCCGTCCAGCAAGAAAACCAAAGCCCTATAATATTAGCTCTAAATGCAATAGATTTTTATGACTCTAACACAGCTAATAGACTCAGTAAGGCAGAGAGCTCACAGCTGTGTCTCGGTACACATTTAACTGGGCTTTCCTCATAAAGTGCAACACGTTGATCCCTCCACAGAGCTCTAGTAGGTTTGGGAAGCATGACTGTCTTCTACAAAAAAGTCAGATGGACCCTTCTCTGAAGGGACTTATTTTTCCCCACCTTGAGCAGTTGAGTCTTTTTCCAACCTTTATCTGTTTGCTGCAGAAATCAGGTTTACTCGTTCCTAGTTCTCAGAGTCAGCTCTGGAGCCTTTGTCACAGATTTTCATCTTCCTTTTCCCTGCCTGTGGCACTGAGTGCAAGCATCTTCCTTTTCCCTGCCTGTGGCACTGAGGTCAGTGCAAATAAGTGATTACACTGGGCCATTACTGGCAATTTCACATCTGAGTTCATTTGCAAATTTGGAGTGACTACCGCTCCAGCTGTCTCCTTGTTTGACAGTTTAATCTGATGCAGTCCTGGAGACACTCTTGGTCTCACACAGGAACCTCCTTGTCCTCCTTTACTGATTATTGATGTAAATAACAGATTTAGGTTTCCTGCAGTGACTGTTTCTTCCAGAACTGCTCTTTTTGGACCTCTGTCATGTGGTGGCACTGCCAGTTCACCAGCGGCCTTCTGGAGTCTGAGGTAACTGAATAGAGTTTTATTAGGTTTGTATGTTTAGCAAGTCACTTTTCAATATTTATTGTTAACTTCTCCAAGTCTGTTCTATCTGTTTTTTTCCATTGGATATGACTTACTTTCTGAAGGATGGCTTTTTATTCCTGATAACCATATTCTCTGCCCTTTTGAAATGATAACTACTTTTGGTATTCGAAGAGTCTATTTAATGATATGTATTTACAGTGAACCTTTATTGTGCCTTTTAGCAGATTCCATGAGGACTGTGCTAGCTACTTCTTTATTTACTTAACCTTGCCATTTTAAGGTAAATTGCTGCAAAGCTGAGTATTTTTGACTTTGTCTTTCTGTGAGGAGTTGAATTTGAGAATGGCACTGCTAGTGCATAGCTCTTTTCCTTACACTTAGCAAGTTATCTCTGCTGAATGTACCTGACCACTAAGCAGCACTGGTGGCCAGGTGTCTCAGTCAATGTCTCCCCTCAGCTCTCACACCCTGGGTAAGCCGTTGGGCCACCCGTCCAGAGCTACAGGGTCAGCTGCTGGCAGCAGTGAATGGCCCACTGTGGCACACAACACTGTCTGCTGGGCCAGCTGTGAAAGCATCTTCTCTGGGTTAGAGCATCGCCAAGCGAGGTGCTGGGCACACGTGCTAGAGGAGGCACAGTCCTCAGTTGAAGAAGCTGCTGACAAAAGTATAACTTGAGTTTCCAACTTTTCAAACTCTAGGAGAAACAGTAATTCAGTCCTTTGGTGAAATGCTGTGTGCTAGGAGAGCTCTTCTGAATTCAGTGCTTTCAGACTACGCTTGACCCGTTAGTTGAGTAACACAGTCTGGCATTATCTGATTTCTCCAGTGCTTACAGCAAAATGACTTCATAATAAAAGCATTCACGTTCACCTATACAGCTCCAGAGTTTGCAAGACTGTTATGTTTCTAATCATGAAAAACATGGCTTTATTGAGATGATAAAGTAGCCATAAATAAAGAGCTCACAGGAGGAGGCTGACAAATAAACTTTTTATATGTTAGGTATGTATGGTGATGTAGTTTGTGGTGACAGCACATTGCTCAGAAGAGCAGGTCATATTCTGCTTCCTATTATACCAGTGTCAACCCAGAGAATTTCCATTGTCTATATTTCAACCATTTCAACTAAGATAAAGATCTCTACGCAGAATTTCATAGCCTTTTTTGCCACTGTATAGTATTATTAAAAAAAGGAAGGACTATAAGGGTCAAATTACTTTCAATATTGTTTGGGATAATAAATGCACTACAAATGGTTTAGTCTCATCCATTAATCATAATAAAATCATGAAAAAAATGGCTGAAATAGATTTCAGTAAGATACTGAGCCCTCCTCCTGCACTGTTATGAAATTTAGGCATGTGACACAAGGCAATGCCTATCACAGTGACTGTCACTGGAAAGCAGATACCTCAGGGCAAACACTGCCATTTTAGGTCTCACAATGACAGGGCTTTGTGTGCATCAAGTCCCCAGCCTGTAGATTATTTGTAGCAAGCATAAATAAAGATGAAATTATAGAAAGGGAAATAAAGAGGGTTTTGAGCGACAAGTTAAGAGGTATTAAAAAGGCATCGTGCCGTGTGTGTATACAAGAACCACAAGAAGGAGAAGAGGATGCAGTAAGCAGAGGCAGGGGGGCAGAACAGAGTTTGGAACCAAGCACGGGCTGGTCTAAGCCCAGACTCTGATTCCCCTCTTCCCTGGCTCATCTCTGGCCCTGACCACTCGGGGCTGGTTGTGCTGGGACCCCGACCAGCCCCAGCCGTGGGGCACTGCCTGCCTGGGCTGGCTGGACTCGGCAGGCCTTGCCATCCCTGCCACTGTCCTCACCTGAAGGGGAAAGGAAAGTGTTAAATGTGTCACAGGTTGGAAGAGGTGCCCCAGTGACTCCAGCTGCAGCCCTGGGAGGGTTCACCTACCTGGCAGAGCAGAGCAGAGCAAAGGCAAGCAGGTAAATTGAGCTGAAGGCACCCAGAGACAGCGCCACAAAAGTAGGGCAACATCCGCACACAAAGCCTGAGCGGCTTAACTTACACTAATGGAAAAAGGGATTTGAATAGCTAAAAGCCAGGACATCAAACTGAGATGAAAATATAACTCTGAGTATGTATTTCTGGGCTGTAAGAGGACTGGTAGAGAGGAGAAATGATACCCATCTTATTCCTGTCCTGGAGGATTTGTTCTCCCCCCTCCCATTTTTAATAACACAGAGATATGTTATTGTCAGTCTAAATCATGTGGTTTTGTATGTAAACTCAAGAACAATTGAAAATCTGGTCCCAGGCTTAGGAGAGAGATATATATGTACGTTCATGTACAAACACCTTTTCACAATAGCATACACATACTTATGCCCTCCCTGGCCCTCATTTCTCTGCCTCTGTGTTTCATTATGCATCCTCACAGAAAACAATGGCAAATAACTACACAGAATTTTTTTTTTTTTTCCAAAAAATAAAACCTAGTATAGGCTGTTTCTGAGAGATAAATATAAAAAGATATTACATTCCTAATTCTCAATTAATTAAATGGTGTACACAAAAGAGCAAAGGGCAGATTCTATTCAAATTTGGAGCTATGTAAAAAAAAAAAAAAAAAAATTTCTACCACTCTGTTCCTAAGTACCACAGAGGAATCTGTCTGTCTTTCTGTAATATAACAGCATAGAACAACAAAACTTTAAATTTCAGGAGCCTGTTTTTATGTGAGCGTTCTCGCTTCACAACTAAGTCAGGTTAGCTCCACCATTCTCACTGGAACAGGAGTCATGTAGCTTCATTCTCATTTTATGTATGAAATTATTTAAGAAGAAACAGTGAGACTTGCCTGATGCAATGCAGAAGAACATTGGCTGAAGAAGAGATGGGATCCAGATCTGTGGCTACCTAGTTGTGTGGACTAACCCTTGGGCTTTTCAGCAGTGCGTCGCATACCAGAAAATGAAAAAAAAAATAGAATAGGTAAGAAATTCAGTCTCAGAATAAGAGCAATATTTCAAAAGAAATTACTGGGTATTGTATTGGATGGGAGGGGTTGTTTTAAGTAGGTATATGGTTAGTTTATCTCCTCTGGGTCAAATTCTGCCTGTGCTTTCCAATGTGCAGTTTATGCTGCCACCAGCAGCACTTCTCCGGGCAGCTGTCTCAGCTGTCGGGACTGGCAGAGCGATGAGGGGCAAGGAAAGAGAAAACTCACAGGTTTGCCTGCTCACTTCATGAAATGAAGGTGTGTCCAACCCCCTGCCCCTCTTTGTGGTCTCCCTTGAGGGCTGTTCTTAGTATCAGCACTATACCTAACAGACATTTGTTTCTTCTCCTTTTGAACTGTGGCAAAGCTGGTGGAAACTGTCTTATTATCACTGGAGAAAATTAAGGATCTCCTGGGAAATGCAGAATTTTACTAGTCTAACCTACATTTTTCACCATCTACTTAAAAAAAAAAAAAAAAAAAAAAGTGTGGTTCTTTTTTTTTTCCTAACACATTGATTAAAAAGTTGTGCTAAAATGCAGATAAACCACTTCTCTTGCAGCCAGTGACACCAAGCTACATGTAGTCCGTGGAAAAGACACACCTAAGAACACGTTTCATACTGTGCTTCCCTTCTCTTTCTGGCACAGCATGGAATTTAATCATACATATGTGAGAGCCAAACTACAATAGTTTTGACAGCTGTGGGGGAAGGGTGGTCAGTGCTGGGGCTGAACTCCTCACCCATTCCCGTGGGGGAGAGGGTGCCTTGCAACCAGACAGATGGCTCCCACAGAAGGTCAGCAGAAATATTCATGCACACCCTGCTTATTTGTGCACTCTATTCATCGATTCAATCTGCTTCTGAGCCTCGCTCCCCCCTTTTTAATAGGAATTTTATCATGTTTTTAAATCTTTGCCAATTTCAACGTGGCTGATTTAATTTCACACAAAAAAGTGTGGGAGCAGCAGCCTCGGTTCCCCTGGATAAACACCGGGCTACGTGCTGCTTGTGTTTGACTATGTCAGCCGGGAGCTCTGGAAGCATGAAGTCCTGACAGCCAAGACATAAATCTTTTGTCAATGAAAGGGGTACATTATCTGCTTCTCAGCTGTTTCTTTTCTAAACAGCTACCTGAGGTTTAAGATAAATATTCAACATGGTTATTTAAAAGAAAAAAAGGAAAACCAGAACACTTTCTCTCATGCATTGAACATTAATGGCAAATCCTAGAGAGCAGGGATCGGTCCTCATGGCATGTCCCAGGTCAGCCTAGAAATGTAGTAACGCAATGAAAGGATTTCTAAAGAGGCAAAGAATGTAATATACTTACCTCTGAGTCAGTCCCTTGCAGTGAAGCTGCCAGATTAGCTCCTGAAGCAACTGGGTGCAACTTTGATGAGTTGTTAACGAAGCTGTGCCCTCCTTCCCCAGGAATGTATTCATAGGATTGTGAAGAGGGTTACGTGGAACTGGGATCCTTGTTCTCAGCCGATGTCTTGTTATTCCCAGGTATCTTCATACTGAAAAGTGTGAAGAAATTGAACTGTTGAGTAGCCAAATACCAATAGCTTAGAAGTTCGTGGATTTAGTAGCTCTCTGTGGATTCAGTCAATCTCTGCTCCATTTTCAACTCCTGTACACGTTGGATTTGAATTTTGGTATTTCTGCTACTCTTTCAAGGTGATCTCAGCTTTGTGTGGGTAAGCTGCTATGGTTACCCGGTACTGTTGGCCTTACGCTATCCCACTCCCCAAAACATCCCCAGTGCTCAGTATCAGCTTTCTGTGAAATTCAGCTGTTTCTCACATAACCCCCCCTTAGCCCACCTGTGAATTCCTCACAGCCCCATATGTAAATTTGTCAGTTTCTCACCCTATGGTCTGCCTGGTCCAGCCATTTCTTGCGCCATGGCCAGCAGTTTCTCACATCTCCTCCTGTCAGGTGTGGTCCCACCGCCTGCCCGCGGCCCCGACAGCCAGCCTCACAGCCTCACAGCCTCACAGCCTCGGCCTGCTGCGCTGGGGGAGAAATGCATGTATTCTGCTAGGACCAAAAAATAGTATAGAAAAAGTAAAACTAATGAAGTTTATGGATTGACTATGATACCCTTTTCTCATGCTGCTTATTTCCTGATCACTTACGGAACGAGTTATTAAGTGAGAGAAGAGGGTGTACTATCTGGTCCCCTACAAAGGTAAAGCTTTCAATTAAATAATAGCTTGAAAGGGACATAAAGATGTTTGTGACCAGCCTAAGGAGCTGGAGCCCACTGCGGGAAGCTGCTCCAGTGGCTGATGGGTTCAGATCTGACAAAAGAGAACTTGGAGTTGAGAAAATGGTAGTTTAGGAGAAATGTCTTTGAATGAGGAGGAATGGAAAACTAAATAAAACCACAGTGATTGTAGGAGCCGTAGATAAGATTATATACCTTAGATTTAGATAGGTCTTCAGAGGAAAATAAAAATCTCAGTGTAAAAAAATCAGCTACAATATCACAGTGAATAGGCTTCTAAGTGCACAGGTCTTTTTATATGCAATTTTGGAAAACCAAGCTATGCATGCATGATTTGTTGCATTTTTGCTGTAGAAGGCTTGATCCCCTTTTTATGATTTTAGGATTAATAAACATTATCCAAGTCAAGCATAAAATGAGCAGCACCTCATTCAGCACATTCACTGGAATTTCCAGTGTATTTATCATTTTCTGCTGGGAGCATGGTTATAGCAATGATTAGAAAACAATATGGCAGGAAACTCTAGATGTTAAACATTTGAGTTATGTATCACAGATTGTCTCAAATTCTCTGATTTTTAGATTTAAATCTTTTCAAAGTTTTCCTGAAGCTTTTGGCACATTTTTTGCAAAATGTGTACAAGAAAGACAGAAGATTCATGGAGGACTCTAGCCTTCTGTTATTGTTTAAACACTGATGCTTAAGGTTTAAATTTACAGGGAACAAATCATTCTACATCAAAACTAAGGTGTTGCATGTTTATTTACAGACCAAGCTCCAGTAGTAATGTGTATTTGTCATGGAAACTGATTTGAATTTAATTCTAAACCCTGTTTTGCACCAGGAAAATGTGAGTTTCATTTTACTTGTCTCTGTTTTCAATTATAATTTGACAAAAGAAATAACCGCATTACCTATTTGATTTGCCAGAACTTTATCCCAGCACCACCTGTTGAGCCCTCGGCACTCGAATCCTGACATATAGCAGAGAACAAAATTATGCAGTTGGCATACTAACCAGCAAGGATGCCAACAAAAGCATAATATAGCCTTTGTACTCAAAGTACAACAAAATATATATTAAGCTACCAACTGCAAAGGTTTAAGCAAGCCACATTTAATTATACATGAACATATCTTTCCAACAAATAACACAGTAGAAAAATGGTATGGAAGTTAGAAAGGACCCTTTTTGTATGGTCTGCTTTGGTAAATATTGCAAACTTAAAATAAATAAAGTTTCACAATACCATAGTAGATTTACATTAGAGATGGCAAGATGATAGCCAGCTAGTTTATACAAACAGATGGGTTCAACACTATCAGCTTCCCAGTTCAAACAAAACACCCCATGTCCATTTGTGGTGAGGGAACCTACCTAGCACAGCAGGGGTGTCCCAGGGAGGTGGAAGGAGAGGCTGCCAGCACCGGTCTGGGTCAGAACCTTTCTTCTGCAAGTGACTGGGACCGAGGTATCAGGGACACACCGTGTCTCCGAGATGTGTTTCCTGAAGCAGAGCTTTGCTGGGAAAGTAATTGCAACTGCTCTCCTGGCTCTTCTGACCTGAGACCTGCACAGAAGAGGGGACAGAAGTTGAAGAGAGATGGGAGAGGTCGGTAGGGATGAGTCAAAGCCTCTGCTGCCCAGTCCTGCAGAGGTCAGACGAGGCCTGCACAGGGGCTGTGAACTCACCGGGGATTTGCACACTGGGAAGGGCTACCCGTGCTGCTAGCAGTGATGCTGGGCTTTCCAGAGTTTGTCCCAAAATGTGAGTTAAATCACTGCACACTTTCTAAGGGCTATTTTTAAATACTGGTGACAATGGCAATTTACAGATTTTTATCACCTCCCCAATAATCCTAAGAGAGAATTAAATCTGGAAACTTGATGATAGCATTGCTAATTCAAAGGGATCGTTGGCCAGAAAAAATGACATTAGATATAAACCAGGGACTGTGTTTCAGGGCCAGAAGAAATCAAGGAATGAGGTCTTACTCCTACTCACCCAGAAATCACCACAACTGCCCCCAGACAGAAAGGCAGAAAGAGCTAATTGACCCACAAGGAAGGGAAAAGCAGTTTGGGAAGTACAAGGAGAGGTTAATTGCCGGTGTTGGAAGAATTCTTCTGCTGCATTTGTGTAGGGCTGAGCACCCAGGTTCTGATGCTAGTGAAGAATTTTGTCAATATTTTCATATGAAGCATAAATGAAAGACCATTAAAACTTTGGATAAGGAACCAAAATGCTGTATGTTAAATAAGGTACCTTGAAAATCTTTTAGAGACAATGGAGTATCGCTTTAAATAGCTTGGGGAAAAAAAGGGTAAACAAGGAAACAAGCCAGCTGTAAATCACAGAGTAACCAAAAGATTTTACTTACTGTCCTAACTTTTGCACTCTGAGCTACTTAACTAATTGTTAGCACTGTAGGCTGGTACGAGCCTAAATGGAAGAAGTACCTCTTGGCACCTGTTAACTATCCCTAGGCACAAAGTTCTGATACAGTTCTGATATGATCCCTGAACAGTAGATATGCAATCCAGAAAGTTTAATGAGTGAGAAAGTCCTCTGGTAGAAAGCTGGCAATTTCAAATTGTATCCAGAAAAGCAGAGAATAAATTTGCATGTGGATTTGTTTCTTACCAATGTGTTGCAGCTGTCAGCATTCAGCAGAGGCTGTAGAATCTCCATCTCCGGAGGGTTCAGTTCAGCCACGAGCAATCTGATGGAATGAGACACGCTTTGAGAAGGGGTTTGGACTAGATGACCTCAAAAGGTCCCTTCCAGCATAAATTATCCATGATTCTAAAAATGACCTAAAGGAATCAGAACTATTTTACTTACAGTTGTTATTAAATTAACTTTTACTGAAATGCAATTTTTTGTCCTATTTGTTCAAAGGCTGGAATTATGTATGTAATATTTATAATTGTTTATAAATTATTGCTTTGTAATTATATATGTAAAAGTACTTATATTATTTATTTACTTCTTGTTTAAGTGACTGATTAAATAGAAATAAAATCCGTAAATGGTCCAGTAAGCATACTGGGTGCCTGTGGTGTAATCCCAATGAGCCAATGAAAGTGCTTGCCTAAAACTCTAAAATGGTGGCTTGAAACATACCCCAACATCCTCAATCTTTCTGTTCTGAAAACGTAAAGTGACAATTGTTAATGAGAAAAACTTTCCTTCAAAGTTGTAATAGCAACTGTAAAACACTTTCTAAGAGATAGACCACATCTAGGAAAGCCAAATCTAGTTGATCTCTCCTTCTCAATTCCAAATATCCTTTGTGGTAACCACATTTCATTCAGGAAAATAAGACTAGAGGAAGTACACATGTCGCAAATAGTTTGGCATCCTCCACTTCTAGGTTTCTCAGATGTCTATCAGCCAAGAAAATGTTCCAGCATTTTAATTTTTCTTTCAGAAAGCTGATCCCATGTAATCTTTACTCTTGATGAAGACTTCAGATGAAATATCTGGAGAGTGTTCGAATAGGGCATTAAATAAGTCTCCTATAACACAGTCCATCATCTTCCAATTTCTCCCTTGTTTAAAATAATGTCAAATCCTTAAAATACAATGTGGAGCTTTGAGTTTTATAATCATAAACTAGTAAGAAAACTCACTCCAGAAACACACTGCATTGTTTACTGCCTTCCATGGTATCTCCCAACATACCCACCTTTTTTGCTGCCTTTTAAAGGCACTGAAAACACTGGAACACTTTCTTGCCTGGCAGACGTGCAAGGAAGCTGCAGGGATTGATCAGCAGCCTGAGAGCTCTACAAGTGGCTTTTTCATCCTTGGCTGTGCTTTTGGGTATGTAATAAACCCACCCTGAATATTTGAGGTTGGCATTTCAGCTTGAATTTGAACTTTTTGCATGTAAAACAGCCACTAAAACTGTGAAGATTTACAGGTAGATTACAGTGGGCTGTGCAAAAGGCAGCATCTTTTCAGGCAATCTTTGAAGTCTACTCAGAGTAACCCAAGTGCCTCAGTTATTGCTTAGCTCCATTGCCATTCAACAGGTAATTGCTGTTAGTCCTTTGTATCATCATATACAGTGGGATGCACATCACAATTTAATTGAGTCTAATTAATTTAAAACTGGACCATTTGGGAAGAATTAATAATTCTGGAATTAAACGTCAGTGGTTCTTAGATTAGGTTGGTGTTCTGTGTCTGTAGCGCTGCTGCAAGCGATTGCCCCAGGTTTGTTGTCTGTAGCGCTGCTGCAAGCGATTGCCCCGGGTTTGCATCACTTGCCTCTTTCTGTTTGAGTTCTGATAGCACACACGTATCCTTCAGCTGAAACCACTGACCCTGGGGATCCTTTCACTTTAAGCTTGAGTTTACCTGTCACTGAAGGTGACTGAGGTCAGCTGGCTTAAAATGACTGATCTATAATCCACACTTCCTGAAGGGATAAATTAAATCCAAGGAGAGTCTCATAAATTCCCAGAGAGATCTTAGTATCATAAAAATAGACTTGACACAGCTCCAAAGTTTAGCCTCTGCCTTGACAAAGAGGAATCAAAATCAGCTTTGGTGCAGATCCTCCACAGGAGATACTTCTCCAAGTGCTACTGAGCAGTCTGTGCCTTCCTTATCTTGTGGCAACTTGTCATTGATCCCTCTGCCAGCTTTCACTGACAGTGAGACACCGCAGCTGACTACAAGTGGGAGAGAAACAGAGCAACGTGTGTTTTCATATTTTCCCCCTCTACTTCTCTGTATCTCCTCCTTTACATCATTGTTCATGAAGATACTTCTCTAGATCTGGGCTCAGGGTGATTGACACAGGGCACTGACAAGTGTTTCTATAAAAAATCCTGACATCGAATAGAATTCTATAGAAGCAGTTCTAGGAGCTTAATGTATTTGTAGAATTGGTATTGGTATAATTTTTTGGAGCCACTTATTAAAGATCTACGTCAAGAATAATATTGGCTGTTGCATTCTATGGAGTTTTTGCTGGAACTTGTCCTGTTCTGCTTCCTGCCCATCATAATCACATCGTTCCTGCTGCAACCCGAGCCTTTCACCGTACTGGAAGCTGGTTGAGATTTACCCAGTACTGCTTCCCAACACAAAGTGATTTCCTGTCTGGAATGACTAAACTGTTGCATTGAGAAGAGAAGGAATTTAATTTCACTGTCACTCTCTGAGCTAGCAAGATGATTCATCGGTTTGTTTGTGTACTGAAGGCTGCCAGTGAGGAGCATGCTTTGGTAAAGGGGCACTAAAATGGGTGATGATTTCATTTGGCAGCACCTAATACCGCCTGTTTACATTGGCACTTACCCATTTAGGCAGCTATGTAGACTAGGAGACTTAAGAAACGGGCATGAAATTATTACCATAAATTGTCTTCAAAGAATTGTCTTGATTCATGATTGTCTTACAACGTATAAACACATTTTACCACAATGATTTTGCCCATTTCAAGGGATACCCGATACACAAGGGACTTTTTCTCTTCATATGGCAGTAAAAACAAAACCACTATGGCTCTTGCCAAACTTGTTCAAAGTTTACTTGGATTTGGTTGGACAAATGTGGTGGAAAATTATATCCAAGGTTTTGGATACTGGCCCACGCACCTCCTTACATCTCAACGTTGCCTCTTCCAGCTTTTAATGCAGATTTCTAAATTAAGTTTGTTTTTGTTTGAATTATACTATTAAAAAAATAGGCCATATGAAATAGAATGTCATTTTGGCTCTATAAAATGTAGCTCTTCCTGATACTTTTTTTCCTAATTGGAAACAGTAGCTAGTGATTTCTGCTCTGCTTTTCTTGGATGCTGCTGCTCTAGGGTTATCTATTGCCTGTAAGAACAATTGCAATGCACATGCTATTGAAATAGATCATCTTGTGACGGCGCTAGAGATGACACAGTGCTATACTGAAGGTATCTGGTACAGTGGCAAAAAACACGGGGCTTCTCCTGTCTCACTACCAACTTCATTAAATTTCCGTGCGGTGGGTAGTTGAGTGAGATCAATAAGGGATCCTGCTGGACTTTTTAATGGACTATGATATATGTTATTGACAAGAATTATGTAGTAATGGAGGCATTCCTGTTTCCCCTTAAGTTCCAGCATTATACAGGAGGAGAAGGGAAATTAACCTGTTTAAAAATCCTAAAACACTATTTTGAAACATTTCATTGCTTTGTATGTTTATAAACTAATAATATTTCAGATCTTTTTCAGTGTCATTGGAAACAATCACAACAGAAATATTTTGCCAGAAGGAAAGTTCACAGACAGCAGGTTAAGGTATTTTCTTGGTTGTCTTTGTCATTTCTGGCATTTAAACCTGGGGTTCCAGGGCTATCGATACGTACAGGACTCTTAACAGGAGTTATAAGCAGAGATCAATAGTTATTCCTACAGCAGGTCATCAGGTACATAACTTACTGAAGTGGAAGGCTCAGTGCTTTTGACCTCTCTCCTACCTCAACAAATAAATCTGAGGGCAGGGCAGGCCTATCACTGGTCTCAGGCTGGGGTCCTTCTGGAAATCCCTCCATTAAGTAGGGACCCTCGAGGGAAGAATTAATTTGTTTAACCTGGTTTGGTCCTGTGTTTGCATATTGCCTGTGACAATGGATAATATGTGGCTGTATTCAGGGAGGACTTGGGCTCCTGTCTGCTTCCCGGGTTAAAAGTTTGGTACATTTGTGGGTAAAATCTGATCGCCCGTGTCTCTGGTGAGGGCGCCGCCGGTCCCGTGTCCCAGCAGGGGGCGCTGCCGGCCCGGCCTGGCGGCGGGACGGGGCCGGGGGGGCGGAGGTGGGGGGGCAGCAGGATGCCGTCGGCACCGGCAAACCAACCGCTTGTAAAGGGCTCCGGTAACCGTTGTAAGGGGATAAGCACGCGTTATACTTCTGAGAAGCGCCGGTTGTTTCTCACCTGTGAAACTTCAAGGAAATTTGTGACCTGCATCTTTTTTTTTCCCCCACATGCAGAATATGTTCCTGAAGAGAAATGTGAGCCCCAGAGATTAATTTCCAAAGAAGAAAAAAATATTGAAACATTACAATTTAGAAGGATCCTTAGATACAATTTGGATAAGATACTATTCAGAAAGACCTTTCTTGGGTGGATTATTATTATTGTTTTTTGAACGTTGCCGTTCTTGGATTTTGTACAAGTTTGTCACTGAAGACGGACTGTCCAAAAAATGCATTATATTTAAATATTTTTTTTCGCCTGCCTTTCTCTGATTTATTTTTCCCCTTTAGCTGAGAACTTTTATTCTTTTTCAACTTCAGAGACACTGTGGGCAGAAGACATAAACAACTTTTCTCCTAAATCACCTATTTATTTTTTTTCTACAGTGTTTTTGACATTTCTTTTGAGAAGGAGGAACTGAAAAGAGAGAGGGGCCTTTCTTTGGAGTTGGAGACTCAGAGTTTTTTTGTTATTTGGATTATCAGGAGTTGTGAAAAACACCTTCAGTGCACAGCACCGTCCAGTCTCCTGATTTATCAGGCCCCTGTGGGTGCTTTTTGCCAGGGGGGAGGGCAGGAGATGCCCAGGCTGTGTCTGACAGCTGCCCCGCTCCTGTCCCACCAGCTCCCCACAGCAAGGGTTACCCTCTGCCTGCACGTCACCAGAGGCCTGGGATACAATGAGCAAAGATTATACATCTCCTTTCCACTTTCTGGGTCATGTCCAGAGCTTGGAACCTACCACAGATATTTCTCAAACCTCCTCATTAAATATCTCAAACTGCAGAGAGAAAAATAAATCCGGTTTATTACCTGGTCCTTCTTCTTCTACAGATGTGGCTTTTATTGTGCTTCTCCAGTGTTGCTCTGAACTTTGTTTCATAAATGGCTATGTATAAAAAAAAAAACCAGAGAAGCCTCTGGGTACATTTATATTATTTCTCTATTCTTTGACTCCTTAATATGAAATAAACTGAATCAACCATTCTGGTTTACCTTTCTATGCTTAAAAAAATAATGAAATATGACAGTTTGTGGCTTTTCTCCTCTGGATGGCAGTAACTCCTGCTTAAACGTTCATGACCCGTGACTGCAATATCCCACAGCAAGGGATTTCCTTTTCTTTGTCAGAGTGCTATCCAAAAGAAACATTTAATTTCACTCGTTCCATGTTTTTTCAAATCTAAATTTGAAAGCTAAGTCAGCTTTCAAATAAGGAATCTGTTTAATGTAAAGATCTAATTGCATGAGTTCTACGTATAAAAACAGAACAGAAATCAGAAGAAAGGAATAGATGCTGGGTATTTCTGTCTATTAGTATCTGATTATGCGCTCCATAAAAATTAATGAATGTTGCTGAGAAAATCAAATTCCTTGACATTAAACAATGAAGCAATACAAAACATACAGAAACATCCTGACCTGAGAGTGTATCAGAACATCTGCCCCTTTAAATATTCTCATTGGCACAGTGCACATCTGGATTTCTTGACCATTCGTTACAATGTGAAATTTAAACCAGAAAATACATCCAAGCAAAGGCGATGTCCAAACCCCCACTGTGCAGCCACGTAAGTTGGTTTAAACAAGAGATACGAGGGGGAATTAAGCCCTTCTCTCTCCACATCAGAGCAAATAACATTTTTGCAGAAACAAAGCTACACTTACTTGTACGACTCGGGTCTCCTCACCAGCCAGGACCTCTTCTATTGCCTTGTTACGCTGCTGGTGAAAATGATGCAGTTCAGAGCAATAATTTCCAGAGATGGGTGCCTATACTTATATAACTGAATCTGCACTTTGGGTGTCACCAAAGTCCCTTGACACCTTCCCACTGACCCAGAGCAGTCAGCCTTATTTCTGGGGTGCTGTGAGGGCAGTGCTCCCCAGCCCCTGGCTCAGCAACAGCAAACGCTGCCTCTGTTTCCTAATACATATTATTCTGTCAGGGAGAAAGGAACTGGTTCTTCCTGTGCATTCAGTTCTTGGTCCATGGGCTGAGATGGCCAGTGCATGTCCAAGAGTGGTTCTCGAGAAGTGGGTGCTTTTTTTCTACCAAAAGCATAATGCTTTGAAACTGCTTGAAAACCTTTGAACTGCTTTGAAAACCTTGTTTTCAAATGGAGAAAAAGCCTGGGCTCCTACAACTAGGATAAACTTTTCTGCTCACATCTTTTTTCAGTGGAAAAAACAAATTTTGCAAATTTGGCAAGTTTATGTTAATTTCTGCAGAACCAAGACACTATTTAGATTTTTCCCCCCAAATTGCTAGTGCTCAGAAAAGCCACTTACTTACACTGCTCTATTTCTAGCACTATTGTCCTGATCTTCACCAACACGGTAAGGTTCTGCCCATCCATCTATCCTTCCTACATCTGAACAAGGGAAGCAAGAGAGTTTTGTGGTAAACAAGCCAATCCTATAAAGGGTCCTACCTAAGCATTGGAGGTCCTCTGTGGTGATAGAAACATCCGTCCAGCACTGGAAATGATGAGTTTTGGGAAGGCACAGTTTCTTCTGAGTTTCTTTGACAGACAGGAGAGAAAAAATTGTTACTGTCCTCCTAGAAAAAGAGTGGCACTTATTTCCTGGCATGAGTCCAGCTCCACAGTGCAGAGGGAAACAGAGAATCACTGATATACCATCTTGACCTCCCCTGTTTCATTGTCCAGGTAATTTTCTTGAGGATCACAGCAGATCCTTTAGCTTAAAGCAGATCCATAGCTTTAAAGCTCAAGAAGCTTTAAAGACTAAAGATATCACTGAGAGATAAAATGCAAATTACTCCAGGCTATCGCCCTGGCCTCTGCTTTTGGAATGTCAGGAAACCTGAAAAATAATAATGTGGATGCAGCTAAGAAGGTGATATTACAGCTTGCCACAAATCTAAGCTTTCAGCCTTTCAAAAAACAAAAGTAGATAAATCATGTGTTATGCTGGTTTTACTGCAAGTCCTTTTGAGATTCCTTTTTTGAGATTCCCTGATTTGCTGCAAAATTTTCTCTGAAGACTTCATCAAGTTCTAGACCCAGCACCAATTTGTCAGCAAAAGATAAAAGCACTTTGAGAAGCTGTTGCAGCTTATGTTGACTTCTGAGCTTGGGGTGGGGGTGAGAAAGAAAAGAAAAGGGGGGACATGCAACAAGTAGAGGGAAAATACACGACTAATGGCATGTAGAAGTCCTTTTCTGTCCTATTAAACATAACACTCTCTCTCCACTTCAGTGTGTGAGTTTGTCTCTGTTCACCACGGTAGCAGGTAATAGAAGGACAGACATAGTAAAAGATTAAATAAATTGTCAGCTGCGGATTTACTTTTCTTGTATAATTTTCTGGGTATAAGCTTTGTCTAGAATGTGGGAGGAAGGTTTCTGCCGTATAACCTTGGCTCTCTCAAGCTGCCCTATGAGCAATTTGAGTAGCATTCTTCATGGTTTCTTTTTGAAAAAGATGTAATGCATAAATCTTGCCTTTCCCTTAGCTCCAGACAATGTCTGTACCCATTTCCTAGATGATGATATATACACACAGCATAGTAGAAATACAGACAGAACACATATGGCAATGCACATATTTTAAAAGCTCTATTCTTCATCTCTCTGATCTACTAAAATGGAGGCTGATGGAAAACAAAGATGCTTTCCTGCGTGGCGCAGGGTGCCACTGTGACAGCCGAGGTCAGGAGAAGAGAAGGCATGCATAACAGCTCAGGCTGAGGTCCAAAACCGAGAGATTTCAAGTTTATTGCGAGGACAGAAGAGCACTGTGCACTTGAATTTCTAGCTGTTGGCATTACAACTCTACCCAGTTAGTTAGAAGGTTGGGTTATAGCTGGAGCTCAGTTCGAAAGGAGATTTCAAACAGATTAAGAATCCCGGTTCATTACAAGCTCATAAAACAAGTGAGACTCTCTGAAAGATCAGTTTCTTTCTGGATCCTGAATCATGCTTTAAATTACAATCATAGGCTATGGTCATGTTGGATTCTGATTTAGAAACACATGTATGGGATTTGTGCTAGCATTCCTAATGCCTGAAGTTACATAACTGCCAATAGTTTGTCAAGAAAAACACTCATTCTGGACTTATTATAAAATAAAGAAAAATAATTTTAAAAACTGTTGGGGACAGCAGCCCTGTCTCCCAGACCAGAGATGTATGCAACCCTACAAGCTCAAATGTAACTGCAAGATGACCTGCACTGTGTGCAAGAAACGTGAAGTTTCTCTGAAATGCCTCCTTCTATTTCCCCAAACTAATTAGCAAGAGCAGCCTTCCAGAGCCTTATAACAAGGGACAAGTTTTTTGCTTTCTCATGCAAATGCAGCGGTAGGAGCAGAGCCTTACAGAGCTGCCCTCTTGAAATGAGGGCAGGATAGGATTGCCTTTTTGGTCTTGGGGTAACAGAGGGATCTCTTCCAGAACATGTTTTCTGCCAGGTGCTGCATGAAGTTCTCTGCAACGTTATATGAATAGACAGTACAAATAAAATTGACCATAGTTACCGCTCCTTTCAGGTTTGTTTCACCTGAGCAAGGTCATCTTGGCTTGTCTTTATGTGTAGAATCAACTGCAGATTCTACCTGCAGGAAAACAAAGGAAAAACATTTCTCTGTGTGGGATACACACTTGTTCTTAAAAGAGCTGTTGTATAAAAAACCCCTACGCATTCTGGGTTGTGGAGTTTCCCCAGGCAGACTTGCCATTGTTGCTAATACATGAAGCACAATACATCAGCATGCCACAGAGAGAGATTCCCCAGGATGGGCTGTGCCCTTTGCACAGCAGTAACAAGAGTGACTAAGGGATAAAAGGGCATACGGTGGGGAAACATTTTTGTGAGTAAGGACTGCAAGGGCAGAGAAGACACAAATCCATGAAGAAATTAACAAGAAAAGAAGTATAAAAGGAATCAAAGGCAAGTATAGAGAATAGGCACACAGCCAAAAAATCACCTGTACGTCAGGGCTGGCTGCTGGGGAAATGCTGGGCAATCCAGAAAAAGGAGTACACTTTTTTCACGTGACGGCACAACTGGCTGCAGAGATGGGGTTACATTGACGTCCATGGGCTCCCTCCTGCTGATGTTGCTGAATCTGAAGAATTTATTGCAGAACAATCTGAGCAGTATCTTGAATCCTGAAACTCATTTTCGCACAACTAAACCACAGCAGTTTAATATTTGGGGAATGTAAGTGAAAAGAAAGAACAGAGTCAATTTGCAGTAAGCATATGACCTGGGATAGATGTTATTTTTAAGGTTATATTTAAACTGATTTATAAACTGGTTTCTTTGTAAATCAGTAGTATACAATACCTCCTCCTGCCTTTAGCCTCACCAGTTGTACTGTGTGTACCTGCATATCTGCCTGATTTGATTTCCTCTGCTCCGTCCCCTGCTGCACTCTGTGGACCTTGCTAAGGTTGCAAAGGATCTTCAAAGTTACAGAACTGTCCTTGATATAGTTGAGTTGTAGTGATACTTTTTGATGAAGCTCTATTTGTAAGCCCATATATTCCACAGTTTCTTGCTTGTTATAGCCAACTTTTCACAAATGAGATAGATGTATTTGGTAAATCAAAAGTCCCATGAAAATGAAAATCAGGCCTTGTCATATTCACTTCAAGGGACACAGAAAAACTGGAAAAGTTTTGAGATGTTAATGGACTTTTGCATTGCCTAAAATTGTTTTGTTAGCAGCAGGCTGGCTGTTCAATAAGCCAAAGACATGAGGATACAAACCCTTGCATGGACAAATATGTCCGGATTCTTTGAATTTGTAAAGTTTGCACTTGCAATTACTAAAATGTATGTAAGTCATTCCCGGTGATTTTGGAAGGCTGACCAGGATGCCTTCATTTAACTTGTTCCAAGCAGGAGAGCTTAATGTGTTTGGGGAAAATCAACAGGCCTCCTCCTCCTTTTCACTCCTTTTACATCTTTACAAAATTATTTATCCCATTATCACTCTAATAAAATTTTAAAAGCATGCAATTGCTCTGATCTTCAATACAGCAATGTCCCCTCAATGATCCCTCCGCTTCAGATGGGCGTACGTACCAAGGTGTTTTGAATTGCACCCAGATGGCCAAGGTCTTGTGAAGCCATTTCAAAGGCCAAAAATTGCCAAGGTGTATAGGTCTTGGCTGAGGGGAGCGCCACCCCTTTGCTTCAGTAACTGCTCAATTTAAGGGTGTGGGGGCTGCTATGGCAATCTGATGTCATCCATCAAATCCCTTCTGAAAGGTATCCGAGAGCTCATCTACATTTTACAAAGCAGCTGCAAAAAGGACCAGTGATGCTAAATCACAGATTAGCAAGCTATTAGTATATCTAGCACACACTTTTCTTAGATTGTCTCAAGATTAAAGGTTCTCTTTTGGTCATCTTTCTTGGCAGTGCAGAGCAAAGAATGACATATTTGCATGAGTTAAACAAATGCTCCCTTTTGATTGATGGAAGCTGTTTGCTGCATAAGGAATTTAAGCAAATGACACGGTTTCCTTTATAAGGATTAAGACAGGAGCTTTTATAAAAAATAAAGGATAGTCTTTTATATCATATCCTTAAATAGCACTAATGAAAAGTATCTGGTGGCTAAATAATAGTAGTAGTAGAAGTAGCAATAATAGTCCTCATCAACACCATCATCATCACCACCACCATCCCCGAGCGTGGTCCCCTCCTGACTTTGTGGATCAGTCATACCATTTGAGAAAAGACAATTGCAGCTGATGATTATGCCCAAGAATTGTCCCCAGTTCACTTCTGCTGGCCTGTTTTCCTCTGTTGTTGCCCTCAGAATCTGAATGGCACGGTTCTTCATTGCAGACAACACCTGAAAGGCTTTCCAAGGAGTGCACGTCTCTGCAAGGAAATCAAAGCAGCTCAAAGCACTCTGATTGCTCACACCGCCGGGACAGATAGAGAGGGAAAAACCTCTTTATGATCCAGCATTTCTTTGCTGCATGTGTTTGTCACCCTGTGACGGGCATGAATAGCAGGAGGTGACAGAGTGTTGCTTTCAAGCTTTAAAACTTAGCGCTGCAGAGGCTGCTTCCAACAGGTGAGTGAAACGAAGAAAGAATGGGGCTCTTTTCATATTGATAAATCCAGCTGAATTGTGAGCGTTCTTGAAAGCGTGCGAGGCTCTGATAAGAGTTTTATCAAGCATGTATTGCATCAACTGGCTGCTACACTGGCCTTCTAATCAGCTGGTTTTCCTAGCAACGGTACTGAGACAATAAGCTCACATCTATTGAGGAAGCATTTCGGTGTCAGAGGAGATGCTGTTACACTAATTCATGCTTGAGACCCGGTGTAAAGGAGGACAACCAGGTCCCGGTCTTAAACACGCCCAAATGCTGCGGCAACCGAAGACCTTTAAAAAATCCTGTTCAGTGTAAAATTCTGTTCTGCGCATCCCTCCGTATATATGAGAAAGAATATGTATTTAATATGTTCATTGAGGAGTCAAAAGAAATAACTTTTAATAATTAAATAAAAACCTGTGAGAAATGTCCTTTCCAGGTATGTTTTTAATATAACATGTAATTAAGTTTTAACAAGGTTTATTCAGCTCTCTAGGACTTTGCATAAAAGCTTTAGTGGGAATGCAAAGGACAGAATTCCTCATCTAGAAAAGAGAAAAAAGCCCATGAATATAGTTTCTTTTGTTAAAATGAGACTGAGTTTGCAATTTCTTGGATTATTCTGGGACAGACTTTGAGAGTGCAAAGATCTGAGAATACTGAGAGGTTTCAAGCATTCCGTTTTTCATCACTGGCAATATTAAAATCCCTAGGAAAGATTATTCTTTGTCTTGTACTTACATAAATAAGGACTAATTTCCACTTAGGAAATGCAATAGCTTGATTTAAAGGGAATTATTTCTGACCATCAAAAGTGGTAAGAGAATATGTCTCACACTGAAAATAAAAGCCACCCTAGAATCTGCTCTGCCCATAGAGCAGTAACATTCACTACAATCCATATCTGTGCACCTCCTTTGAAAGAAATCGGAGGGCCTTTCCTGAAGCTATTCTGGGATAATTGTATCTTTGTCCATTATAAATTCACATATGTTTTTATACGCAAAGCAAGGGTCCCATTGGCGCCATTAGAAATAATCCTTTAAGAGATTTCCAAAGGTAAGTCTTGCGTAACTTTAACAGGGAGTTAACTAAACACTCTACAGAAATTTTATTTTTCCTCATAAGCAACAATAAATCCCTGTAACTGCAAAGTCAGTCATACACAATCACATATGCTGGCATAAAAGTAGTCATGCTCTCACTCCTATAAAAAGTAAATAAATGGTGCCAACAAAGTCATACCAACATGTAAGAATAAACCTTTTGTTTTAAAGCATATATAACCAAAGAAAATTTTTATAAGCTTTAAAAAATATTGTTAAGGCTCAGGCCTTTTTTTTTTGGAAGTCTTTCTCAGTGACTGGATCACCAGAAGACTGCTTGGGGTGAATTCTGCATTTTTGTGTATAGTGGCTACAAAATAATGAAAAAGCTCAGTTTACTTGAGATTGGGTCCCACTCTTAGTAAGTTATCATAGAAAGAGAGTAGAAATAAATTTGTCTGGATCTGTCCTTTCATTGCAATCCTATCCACTGCAGCTAGCACTAGGGGAGACCTGTTTTTCCACCCACGTTCTAGGCCTCTTTATGCTGTCTTAAGCTCAACCCAGGAGGGTAGGGGACTTTCACGAGTCTGGTGAAATACTGCACACTGACTTCTCATGGACTTACTCAGAGAGTGTAATGTGCCTGCACTTATCTGCTAGACAAATGTGTATTTTTTCACCTAAAAAGTATTAAAACATTTCATTGCACTAGAAAGCTGTCATCTGAAATTGATACGATAGCTGTTACAGTGGAAGTGTCACAGGAATTAACATACAGGAACATCTCAGTAGCCCATCTCAAGTGATATCCCCTCTCTCCAAGTAGTCAGCCACAAACATTTCGAAAAGGAGGCAGGCAGCAATCAGGATATGGGCTAAAAATGAACAAAAATGTTTGGATCCATATGCAAACTTTCCCAGATTTTCAGTACAATCCTCTTTGTTTGCTAATGCTAAGAACAGTGCAGTTACGCACAGAGGACAACTCCTTGCTTGCAGGCTTATGCATAAAAAAAAATGTCTATACTTGACAGTAAGCACAGTTTACAAGGTAACTAAGGGCTTGTGGCTCCCTCCTTTACAGTAAGTACAGTGAGCCTGCATGTGATACACCTCAGTCGTTCCAAGTGACCAAAATGCTTGAACTGTGTTGTTACTTACAGCTCGGCTGGTTCTAGGAGGTAACTGACCACTTTGCAGAAGTCTTGCCCTTTTACTGGAGACGTTTTCAGATTGGCAAAGCTGGTTGGGGCAACGTATCTGTGAGACAAGAAAGATCAGAGTCATCACTTGCAGATGAGGACACAGAACAGAAAGATGTGTCTGCACCTGAAATTTAACTGAAGAAAATGCAAGTTTAGGTGTATCTTTTACAGTTAGACTGTGTTATAAGATACATTCTTCCAAGGTGCATGTTTATAGCAATCCTGATACTGTACAGTATCAGGACTTAATTCTGGAATGGATTTATAGTTCTCATGTAATAAAAATGACTTGTATCAGTCAAAGTATCAGAAAAAGTGTGTATACCATGGAATATCTAAATGTATTTGCCAAATTACCTGAAGGATGATTATTAATAGAAAAAGGTGGATATATTGCCTTTGGTAGAGAGTTCATTAACTTACAATTTAAGCAACAGTTCCAGAAAATTAAACAAACCCCGTGGCTGATTCTTCCAATTTTTGACCATCTGCATCCCTCTGGAATATTCACATAAAAATGACATGTTTGAAAAGTTGTAGTTTGGTTGTTGTTTTTTTTTTTTAACAGAAGCATGTAATTCTCATTCACAGTTCGTTGTGAAGAAAAACTTCAACACTTCTAAGAAATTATAAAAGAAAGTGGTGAGCACATAAGGTTCTTGCTACATCTGTTAGGGAGCAGAAAAAAAATCACAGAGCTCTAGAAGTCTGAGGAGGGGAATAGGAAGGAGGAAAGGGCTGTATCTCAGGGACAGGTACACACGTGACTGTGAAGCACAAGCACGTATTCCAATAAAGCTCAGAGTGCCTTATAATGACATAATAAGAGAAGCATGGGCTATGCCTTCCCAGAAAAAAAAATCAGAAAACTCTACTGAATGTTTTCCTCCTGAAAGACTTTTTTTCAGGTTTCTCAGGCAAATAGAATGATCTAAGCTAATATATCTTACTACCAGTAACAGAGAGCATAACATCTTGCTTAGCCTGCAGCGCATTAATAGTCTCTAGTATCCAACTGATACGAGGCAACTCATATTTCTCAGATGATAGAACCCTGTGGCTCAATTGTGAGATTCCAGATTAAGAGATCTACAGAGCATATAATCGTTATAATATTCTCTTACCTAGGTTCCTATTTCTGTCTCTCGTATTAATTGATTGGAGCTGTGAAGACTTCTGGTTGCCCTATTTACCAAAGACAAATCTTAGATATTTTAGAAAACAGTAATACATTCGGTTGCTTGGTAAGGGATATGTTGATTTATTCACCTAATTTTTGTAGGATGGCTATGCATAAAGTCTCTTATTTTGACACATGGAGCTGTAAAAAGAGTGACTGTTGGGCTCTGGAGCATTTCTTTTCTGCCTGGGTATTCTTTGCAGTGCTAAAATCGGATAATGTATTGTTATATGTTAATCCACTTTGTGAGTTTTTCTGAAATAATCTAGCCCAGTTGGTTTTCACCTTTTTCAATTGCAAACCTCTGAATGTTTTCCAGTAAGATTATGAAGCCTCTCTGCAATCTGAAATTAAGCTAACAGGTAATAGCCTTGCTTTCCTTTATTACTTTTCAGGGATTGCTTGGAAATGGTCCCTTTGCAGTGCTTGCAGGCCAGAGGTTGAAAACCACATGAAAATTTATGGCCAAAGTCACAACTAGAGTAACTTGGCATAATTCCACTGATTTCAAAGGAGAAATCCTTTGATAGAATCCGTTAGAATAATGGCTAGTTTATTGTACATTAGCAGAAGAACTTCCCCTGGCTTTAGTCCTCCCCTATAACTTTCATTGTGAAGAAGATAGAACTGCATTTCAAAGTAATTATATCTCCATTTGGACATATTCCTTACTTACTACCCAGACCAGAACACATAGAAGAGCCCAAGAGGAAGCTCAGCAAATTTTTACATGGGAAAATTAATCAGAAAATTCTTAAAATTGTGTTTTATGCTTGGTCTCAGATGTATCCTAGATGGCTAATTTTAGGATGACTCTTTGGTCAGATATCACCTTTTATCTCAATGTTGCAGTGTGACATACGCACAACTCAGTTATTAACATAAGTTTTGTTTGGCTTCTCTGATCAAGTTGTTCTACTGTTAAAGTCTTGAGCAAGGTATCAATGTCTCTGAATAGAGTTATGCTGATTTACACCACATGATCATATGCACAATTGTTTAAGATGTTTGAGGTTCCTCATGAGTGCAAAGAAAATAATGTTGCTGTTCCTTCAGAAAAAGAAAAGCTCAAATAGAAAGGTAGATATCAAGAAAAGTAACAATTAGGTCTGAAATGTTAATAACTGGATATCTTTTCTGAAGATAGTTAAAAGTATTTACATTTTAAAAGACAAGAAAATCTCTGAAAAATTAGAGAAAAATGGAAAATTGTCTTTTATGCTGTTACTGCCTAGCTCACTTTGCAGCTCCATCACATGACAACGAATAACTAAAGAAAACTATTATTATGCAAACCACTCCAGCACAAAAGGGTATTACATATCTCGTACAAAAGGGGATTTCTTTAAAAAGCACAGCACATTCAGTGTTTAGGGTTTGCCGTTGAAATTCATGGCCTTGCTTGCCAATATTATCATGCAGCTGGGTATTATGCTATTGCTTTACTCTGAGGGGAAAAAAATCACAATGCAGATATTCAAATGGGTTCGTATTAAACTGTTGTCTTTTCTTATGTTGCAATATCACTTTCAATGATTTTTGGCATTTCGTCTCTAGAACAAAGGTCAAAATAAACACTAGCCGTACAGACTTTGATTGCAAACAGACAATGTCAAAACCACACATCTTTTGATTTTAAAAATTATCTCTGGAAAATAGTGTTAGGCATTAATTCATTGTTTAAAATTGAGACATTTGATACGATTGATAAAAATACTTTTCTCTTACTTAACACCTATGAGACAGACATCCACTCCTTTCTGTGGAGAAGGCTTCTGACAGAACCTCTTCTATTGGTGCTGCAAAACAAGAGTTTATTATTTCATTTTAAATTCTAATTAATTTTTTTTTATCTTTCCAGAAATTCTATCCTATTTAAATAAAAGCAAAATGAGCCAACCCAAAACATTCCTGCTGAGTAGAAGGTTATATGTAGACTCAGAAATCTTAAGCTCTTTATGGCATGACTATTCAAACACAAATTGGACAAGTAAATTACATTGGTCTTTACAGGGTTGGGTACTTCCTGCTTCTTCTGCATACACTCTTAGTCGAATGGCTATTTTGAACCACCTTACCAAACATCAGTGATTTTTCTAAAATTGTTTTAAAGGAACACTTTTTAGAAAACAATAACAAGTCATGCAGTACAAGTCAAACAGTTTCAGAGGAACAGCTTAAACGCTTTTTTTCATTCGCATACGTCATGTTCCTTTCTCTGACTCTTAGCTACATACATCTCTGTGTATCTCCAACCATGTTTTCAAGTCCTCCTTTCTGGTTTTGTTTTCTGTTTGTCCCCGAGTTCCCTAAGCACTGCCATCATAGAGGGCTGAAAGATATGCACTCTGTGGTGATTTTATGTACTGGAAAACAAAGGAATGGCACAAAATGAACATTTTTTTTTAGGAAAAGGAAAAAAAAAGACTATGAAATGGTTCCTTGGCATGGATGAGTACAGAAGCCAGTCTCAGACACTGAACACTCTGTGGCATCCAAACACTAAAATCAGACTAGTTGTGGGTGCACAATAAAGTTAGTAATAAAAAAGAGAGCTCTGGAAAGCTGTATAGCAATGAACAAACAATTTGAAAGTACCTTTGTTTCTTTTACATAAATTGAAAGTACAAGTGATGCCAGAAAATACTGTACCAATCTCACTTGCTTATTCATAACTGCTCTTTGTGTTATTTGTTCATTTAATTATGAAGAACCAAATTCTTACCTTCTTATTCCAAATCTTTAATTACCATGTCTTGTCAGGTATCAGCTATGTTAGGAAAAGTAGTGGTGAAAAAACCCTAATCTCAGGTGATGTACTTAAATATTTATCAGGATCATCACTGAGATAGATGTTAGCATTTGTGTACCCTTTTGTTCCTAACTTGTATATATATCATCGTTTACTACACATAATTAATCATTCTGATTTTCTTTCTTCTGTCCTTTCCTTCTCTATAAATTCTTAAAAAATATAGCTCCAAATGTCTGTGTCAAACATAGATTGAGAGTAGACGTGTCATTTTGTGGTCATCAGCATGTCTGGTACTATGCTCTCTACATCACTGCAAGGTTCTAGCTTTCAGAAACTGAAGGAGGAAATCTATGGGATCAGCAATACAACTCTGTAGGTAATGTAGTATTTCCCAAAATACTATGTGCAGCAACAGGACACAATGACATAGCCCTTTTAGAGAAGGCAGAGATGCTTGAAGAAGTTCAAAGTGTAATGCAGATCCTTGCACTGCCATAGCTACTGTACCACCACGTGGAAATTTTGCACTGATCTAATGATTTTGATGACTGAAATTTTTCTCTTTTTTGAAGACTGTTAAAAGATGAGCCATCCTGACAGTTTTGTTTCCTGGCTTTAGTGGAATGTTGAAGTATGTAACTATACCCATAGTGGCTCGGAATCCTCCTGGGGAAATACTGGTTTGCTAAGATTTTTGTCACTCTATTTCCACTCTGCTATGTAGGAATACCAGAGCAGGATTTTTTTCCAATAGGGAAACTGGTTGAAAAGCTGTGTTTCTATTCTGACACACTGAAACCCGTTTTTCTTCACTGAGGAAAGAAGTATGAAACTTCATTATTTCCAATAACAAAAGTATATCCTAAAATTTTGAGTCAAAGTAACTGAAAGGCTTAATTTGACTGTTCAAGTGATATAATTCTATGCAAACGGTGCAACTACATGCTTTGTGGTGCCCTGTTATTTTTTGTGCCTGTAACAGTCTTGCAAAATTAACATTCCCTTTGAATTCATGTAAACATTTCTTTTCATTATGCTGTACTTCTTACAAAAGCAATAACAATCGGGAGGTCAAGCTTTTACTTTGTACTAGTGGCACTAGGACAAGAGGTACTACTGACCACCTTCTACAAGTGGCACTTGTAACAGTGTAGAGAAAATGTTTAGAGGAACATAATTGCCCATTTTTTCTTTATGGACTAACAAGTCATCTCCAAAATATTTATCAAATTATCACTTTCAGGATTAATATTTTCATTGTGATACAACATTCCCAGTTCATTCTACATAACTATTGTCCCATCCATGTTTTCTGAAGGAGAGAATGAACAGATCTACTGGGGGTTGTGCTTCCTCTGCCCTTTGCACCATTCAGAATCTCCTGAACTTGTGACATTGGCAATGCTGTGCAGAACAACCTATTGACTAGCTGGATAGTGCCTATATACAATCTTGTATAAATAGTAGTTCACTCATACTTCCAACTAAGTAATGACATGTTTTTTCCATGTAGCAGCTTTTTTTTTTTTATATTTCTCAACTTTTCTGGAATAACCAGAAAAACAATGCAAAATGAAGAAAATGCACTAAATGAGACATACTAATTGCTGGCTGTGATTAATTAGTAATTATAAGCCACCCACACACATAGCCTCAATTGCTAGTGAGTAACTTACTTGCATGAATTCAATAAAAGCAGACAAATTTCAAAATACCTTAATCATTATTATTTTAATTGACAGATGAGCTTGTCTGTTGTCATTGCTTGCAAAAACTTAGATTTTCTAAACTGAGAAGGGACACAGTAGGATCCTGTTATTCAGACTGATAAGGAACCAGAAGCCTAACCAAAAACCTGTAGCCAACACGTGAAATATTTAGTTTTCATTGCCTGTGATTTGCTTCCAGGCTCCCAAATGAGTTCCTCTGATTTACCTGGCTGTACCAAAGGAGAAGATTTATTGCTGTGTTTTCAAGCATTCTTCAGTTCTAATGACAGTCAGGCCCTTGACCATTTGCAAAACCCTGATATGATGGGTTTCTAAGGAATTAAGTCACAGAGGCTTAATGGCATTAAGGTCCTGCACATCCCTGGTGAAAACTAAGAAGCAAACTTCTCGTACTACGGTGGAAGACTTGCACTTCTGCCTAATGCAGCCTCATTGTGAGGCCACATGCCCTTACTGCTTCTCCTCAAAATGGATCTGCCTGACTTATTTTTTGCCTTAAAATACCATTCAAAAGACTTCTTCAGAACTTCTATGATACGTTATTAAGAATTCTTGTGTATCCTCTATTAATTGTTGTAAGTTCTGCTGAAATGTGAGGACCAATTCTTACAGAACAGTATTTGTAATTACTGTACCACAAAGTAAAACTGATCATAAGCTTAAAACCAGGGCACGTAAGTGCACTGCACGGTTTTTCCTTCAGTTAAACCATCAGCATGGCTTCAGAACAAAGTTTTAAAATAGCACTATCTAAAAAAATAACAATGTTATGAATCACCACTTCTTACAAGACCTTTAGAGGTTCTCTCTTTTCCTGTTTGCAAATCCTTAGTCTTTACATTAAAATTTTCTCAGACAGGAAAACAATAACAATTGATTTACATGGACAAAAGCAGCTTTTCTCAGTTTTCAGTCCAGCTTCCTCTGAGATCTCATTGACCTCCAAAGTTCAACTTCTTCCAAGAAAGTTTTCTTTGGGATTAATAGCCTTCAGCATCAAATCATTGAGTGCTATAGTCATTACCCGTGCTATAACTAAGACTGCATCAGCATTTCCACATAAATTCTTATTTTCAGAAATTTATAGCTTGGCTACAAAAATACAGGTTTTTTTTTTCTGAAACTTGGCAAAAGGAGCTCAGTCTGGGAGTGATTTTACTTTTTATTTTGAGAAATCTGCACAACTCTGTGGGTGTTTTTAGACTAAAATTCTGAACAAGACCTTGACTTGCTATCTGCATACCACGGGTTCCTTGGAGAAATCCTAGCTTGACTTTCTAAGAGTGCAGATCCACTTCTGGTAAATTAAGGAAAGGCAATGTAAAAGGGTGTTTTAAAATGGTTATTCCCTATGACAAAGATTGTCAAATTTGATCTAGTCACCGCTTCTCTGGAAGACATTTTAGTCACTTGAAAATTTAAATATTTTTCAGAAGATTTTAGCCAGCCTGACTAATGTGTGAAACCAAAGTGCTCTGCAGTAACAGAGGGGTCTGGACATTTCTGTTAGCATCTTCATGCAGGGTAACTGAGGAGTCTCTCTCCCTTCACCAGATGGAAATGCTTATGGATTGGGGAATGAAAACCCTGTGTAGAGGAGGCCCAAGAAAAGCTGAGGTGAGGAGTTTGGGGAAACTGTGGCCTCCTGCCTCTTCAAGACAGTTCCTTAGTGGTTAGGGCTGAGTGCCAGAAGGGACAGGTGAGGGAGAGGAGGCGGCAGACACCTTTCTCTCTAGCATCCTGAAATAAAATCTTACCATCTGGAGGGAAAGATGACAGAGAGGTGCCATGGAGTTTCCAGTTTCCTTCGCAGGTAATTCCAGTCAAGGGATGACTTGGTCCTATGTCACTGCCACAGGAGATAGGAATAAAAACATGACAGAACATGAAGACATGTTCAAGGCTACAGGATACAAATATAATTGTTTCAAAGAAAAATGTACTCAGCTAAAATGAAGACCCAGTGCAATACAATGGTTCCCATGACTACTTATTCATTCCACAACAAAAATTTGAACAAATCGGTGACAAAGCCTATCCCCAACTTTGCCAAAATTTGTCATCAAAACTAAATGTGTCCCTCCAGTCTTTCCTCACAAGTATAGGACAATTCCTAATTCCTGTGTCCAGAAGCAGGACCACTATTTCTCTCAGCCAATACAAATAGCTTCTTTCTTACCAACCACTTGCCAAATAAAGGAAAAGTCCAAGACACCCCCTAGACCATCCTGTTGTTTCAGACATGTCAGTGGCTCCTGGAATCCAAACATATCACCCTTAAATTCATTCTTTTCTGTTTTCAAACAGAAATATATTGGTCCCCAACAACAGCAAGCAACATCCTCTGAAAATTAACCACTGGTAACCACACAGAATTCATGGTGCTGCATCTGAGTAGGAAATACCAACCCTCATATCTTTGGGAGTGCTCCATTTGAATCTGATTCAGAAATCTTTTTTTTTGGGAGCAGCTCATTATAACTAGATGAATTCAGTCAAACTCTGAAACTTCTTTTGAAGGCATAATGGCAGGGGAACCTCACAGACGGGATTAGAAGGAAGATAATGAGGTAGCTTTGCAGATGTCTAAAGAAGCTCTTTCCAAATGTAAGGAATGGCATGGGATAAAGCTTGAAACTGAGCGACTGAAAATATAAGAAGTAGATGGAGGAGGCTGGCATCATGGGCTAATCAGTGAAAGAAGTGATTTCTTGATCCTGAATGAGAGACGATAGGTAGGATGAGGTAAAGCTATGAATGGCTTTGAAAGTGAAGACAAGCTGCTTATATCTGATAGAAAAAGAGTGTTATATTTGACAGCCAAAGTGACGGGCTAGGAAAATGATCTCTGCGGTGCTATGCTGTATAGAATCAGGCTGGCAAAACTGCATTTTTCAAAAGCAGAGGAATGGATATTTTAGTAATCAACATAGCTTGGTGATAATTTATATATATATGTTAATTCTTGCATAATAATAACCACTGATTAAGTTCTATAACTCACTTCCATAAAGACAATTACTTTTAATGTTTTTTAAAAAACTTACACTGAAGTATGTTGCATAGGAAAGGAGGCATTTTGTTGGATATTTCTAATAAGATTATTTCACATCAGCATTTTCACTGCAACATTCTCGTAAAATTTCTAGCTTTACAGAAGAAAAAATTACACACAACTAAAAAACCTTTTTACATGCACCTTTTTTTTTTTTTGGTTAACGCTTTTCCTTTAAATACAGTACCTGAGGGCATTCAATGCTCATATCCATGGCAATTACATAATGTTTTAGTTGGTGGTCTTGGTTTATTCCTCTCTGGGCTCTGGTAGCAGGAGGCAGGTTGTCCATTACAACTTGGAGATGATTCTGGAAAGTCAGTGTGCCGAATAACACAGACATCAAATCACTGAACATACCACCTCTTAGACATACAGATTTAACAGCACTTCTCCACTTTGTTTGGAACAGTATTATGTTACAGTGGTTCTGGCTGTAATACACAAGAAATTCATTTTATTCCCTATTGTATCGTATCCTCCATTTCCCCCATGCAGAGAATGGCTGCTGCATACACATTCTTCCAGGGCAAGGCTTTTCCTATTAATAGACAACTTGGCTTCACACGCTGAGATGAACGAACAAGGTTTCAAGTGCCTGACTAATTTAAGCGGACCATATGTCATAAGCTATAGTATCCTGCTAGTAGAGAATGAAAAAATGCAGGATTGAGAGAAAAAATAGCTTTCTACCATTAGCTGACCTCTCAAACTCAAATTTTCGAAGATGTTTATTTAAGTGTGCTCAGAACTATTTACTTATTCTGTGCATCACATGAAGTTATGCAGATTTCAAATGTATTCTTAATGGGGGGTGTTGTCTCCGGAATAGAACTTCTGGGCCTTACAGCAACAGAAATAATAAGGTACCAATCCTGATTTTTAAAAATTTATTCTCCCCCTGGAACTGCCTTCAAAGTGTGGCCAGCTTCACATTTTTCTGCATTGGCTTTCCGAATTGTAAAAACTGGAATACAGTTGTTTACTATTTATTTAGTGTCCTGTGATTGTAGGATAGTTCCTTTGCTAATGTAAAGTACACTAGTGGATGAATGTTATTTTTTTTAAGCAAATTATATTAATTACTATTATTGTTTAACCAACCCATGTCTGCTGCATAGTTGAAAGATGTGTTCTTTTTCAGACTCTTTGAATGGTTATATAATCAGTATTCTTCACAAATACTTGACTCATTAGAGCTAGAAATCACATTTTCCTGGCAAGTTGTCCAGTGCTGGGTGCAAACAGAGTCAGAGAACTAGAAAATGTAAAAATCAGCATTTCCATTTACTCTCTCCCACTCATTCCATGCATTTCTACTGTATTTTTCCTTTGCTTTGTCTTTCTCTAAATATCTCTTGAAAAGTAACATAGCCAGATCATTTCATTCGGGTGAATATTACCATGGTCAGCTGTCAGGCACACAGGCTTACACTTTCTTAGGTTTTTAGGATGTACCATTCCATACTTCCCATATAAGTCCAACTTCCATTCACCCCATGATCCAAATTGGCTGTCGGAGGTTTATATTGGTATGAAAAAAAGAAAAAGACTTTCATAGCTAACATAACTTACAATTTCATTGTTTTCTCCTTACAGCACTTGTGACCAAAAGCAGCAGAACAAAACATTTAGTGTCTCAACTGAAAGAGAAAAGTCTTTGGAGAAGAAAAACTTAGGAGATAAAAATTTGTTGGGAATGAGGAGGAATTTTTTGTGTGTGTATTTTAACCAGTGATCATTTGGCTGCCTTATGAATCTGTAATACTGAATATTGCCTGCAGTTCAGATACTCAAAAAGCAGAAATTAATAAAATGTAAGGAATAAAAGCTACACATAGGAAAAAAAAATCTTTACAATCAATTATTCATATTGCAAATACTATAGATACTCCTCACCTTTCTTTTGTGCTTGATTAAGTTAGTTATGTAAACTCAAAGGTGATGTCTAAAGTTAAAAGAGAAGAGCAGCCATGGCAGTAGGAAATAAGGCCAACTTTAATCAACTGCAAAAATTTTGCAATACAAAGCTCTATGACATGGCACACTGTCCTAGAGAAAACAATCCATGGCCCCAGTCCTATAAACCCTTTGGTGCTTTATGCCTGTGGGGGATATCCATGAGGACCTAGCCCACATCTGTGTAATATGCAAGAGGAAGAAAAAATTTGAAACATCACCTTTGATTGTGAATTAGACAGGTCTGTCAATCTTGCTGTGTTTCATGGTAATGCATTACCCTACTGTAATTATTTCTGAGTTTCTGGCCATTTGACTGTTTGGCAACCCAGCAAAAATGTAGACTCACCTGATATTCCAAGCAGAGTTAAGGGCCAAAAGTCTGTGGCTTTGTAGGCATATTAATCTGTGGCATGTACATATAGGTTCATCTACATCTGTGCCAGGAATCCTGTATATTTGGACCACACTGTCCTTAGTTTTTGCAAAAATAAAGCCAGAATTTTGGTATTTCAGTTTTAAAATGTCAAGAAAAAGACTTTTTGTTTTATGCTTTCTCTTTTACTTAGACTAGTGGAGATGTAATTTAAGAAACCATGTTGGCACAAGTCAGTAACAACATTTTAGAAGTTTCCTTAGGAGTCTAGCAAACAAGGGCCTGGAATTGCACTGATGAATTTGCTTCAGCTTGCTCAATGCAAAAGGAAAACTGAAAAGCCTGACTTTGACTAACTGTGTGTTCCCTTTGAAGAAAGAATTGTGATTGTTGGCAGAGGAAGGAAGGAGCTAGGACAAAACAAGGGAAGGAAGAGAAGTTGGTTGTTTTGTTGTTTCCTCCCTGCCCCCAGCCAGCTCCTTAACTTTTGCTGCCAAGATTATAACTCTAATTTACAAGATGAACATAAACCTATTTATGTATTATTTAAATTTGCTTTAAATTACAGAAAATTACATGTCTTCGTGGTTGAAATCTTTGAGTATTCAGAGAAGGGAAAATGAGGGAAATATGCATATGAGGCAAAGGTCATTTTGATGTCAACAGAAAATAGCCCCAGTCAAAAAGAAAAAATGTTTCTGTACAAATTTAACATATTTTTAAGTCAGTACACATTTGTTTCCTTTTTAATGTTATGTCTTATTACAGGGACCTAAAAATACTTCGGTCTACAACTTGTTTCAATCTCTTAGAATTTAAACGTATCAAAAATGTATCCTTGAACATCAAAAGTGAAGGAGGCCTCCCTGCAGTCCTTCTTGAATAATTTGTTTTGGTTATAACTGGGTCCAAAAGATGTCAAAATAAAAGAATTATCCTGAGATTTTCTTAATTGCCCCAATTATTTAATGTAACATCTATTAACACTCACGATGATAATATAAAAGTTAATGTCACAAGCTAACATGTGAGGATCTTTTCTGCAGCGACACTCACTGTCCCAGCTATTATGAACAAATTTTGAATATATCAATACCATTTCTAATGCTCAGCTAAAAGATGTGCATAGTTGCTTAATTAATAAAAAAGAGATGAGAGAGACACAACCCATTACAAAACTTAGGCACTTAACTAGAACGAATTTAAAAATGACTTATTTATACAGCCATCCCAGAAGAAATGAAGGAAAAAATGTTTGCAAACATAGAAAAAAAAGAAATCATTTGCATTACTCTTGTTACATTGTGGGTATAAGTATCACCACAAAGAAAAGCAAGAATTCAGACTTTTGCATAAATGGCCTCTAAAGCAATGGAGCCCTCTATGAGATTTCAAGAATCTCTTCTAAACTGAGAGATGGAAAGAATCTGCTTCTGCAAATGCATCTTTCATACAGTAAAACTGCTAGGACTGAAACTTTTTGGTATGGACGCAGTGTGTGAACACAGTTTAAGAAATCTGTAGCAAATTTAGCTAGAGGTAGAAGATCAATGGTAAAGAGGCTATTTGACTCAGTTTCTGTTGATATAATATTTTACATACATTGGAAGAATAATACCTTCTATGGATTATGTTACAATTTGACCTTCCATTTTTTTACTACATACAATACTGATTCTAAAACAAAACTTTTCTCTGCCAATAAGGAACATAGGTGGAGTAATGGGCCCATACCTAGAAATATAATGTGAAAAATTTGTGAAAACAGAAAGAGCGAACTTCATAAAGTGAAGCAGTGTTTCTAAGAAAGTAAAAATCAAGCAGCCAGACTTTGCCTTTAAAAATTTTGGAGTTTAGTTAGATTACACCCAACAGAATTGCATATTTAACCAGACTTTGGAGCAAGACACAGATTCACTATCTAGTCTAAAAAACATGCATGACTAGAAATGTAGTTCAAAAACTTACTTATAACAGGATCGTCAAAAATGCTAAGGTGTCCCATTCTCATAACTGAAGTGCAAGTAGGGAAGAAATCTTGTCAATCATTGGAGTCTTCATTTCAGTTGCCAAATACCCTTAGCTTCAACTTCTTTGAATGGGGACTGAGGTTGCTCAGCACTCCTCAGAAATCAGCCCTTAACCAGGACTAAAGAAACAGATCTGCAAACATCCAAACAAACGTTTCAGTTTCACTGAATTTCCTAATGGCAATTATATTCACTTCAAAGATCTTGAAATGACTATGATCATTAACTACGATCATTAAGAAGTAAGTGTCTGTGATTTTACTTAGTTGGAGTTTGTACAGGGTGAAAAACTTTGCAGGATCTCTCTTCCTAATGGATGAGGAAAGACAATGCATGTTTATTGTAATGTTTGCCTTTTTTCTCAATATGATAACTCCTCCTAATGGATGAGGAAAGACAATGCATGTTCATTGTAATGTTTGCCTTTTTTCTCAATATTTTACTTATCCGGAAAAGCTGTGATGTTGCTTCAGTGAGTGGTGTTAAATGTGACTCTGGAGCAAGAATAAGCACTTATACTTCTGGGGCGTTTCCTTCTAGATCAGTATGGAGGGCAGTGACCTCACAATGCAGAAAGGGACTAATATCAGCATCCATTTGGTTTATGGTTTGTCTGGAAAAAGGTCATCTAACTGTGGGATCTGAGATTTAACCATTGAGAATCTTATTTTTGGTGGGAAAGAAACAGCCTTCTCCTTCTCCAATGAATGAAGACCCTAACTGAGCAATTCGGTTTCTCAAAATATTCAAGAGTGTAATATTAATTACAAATTTAATTCAAATTTGTAATGAAAATATTAAATGCTTTCTCTGATCCTTTTTGGGCAAGTATCTGGCATGCTTTAAAAACTATACAGCTCAAGAGCCAAAGAAAATAGAAAAGGCAGCAATCCTTGAGAAATTTCTTACCCCTTTTCAGCTGGCGGGACTTGGAATCTCATAGGATGTCATAAAAGCCAGGTAGTCGCTGGGGAAAGCTCTGCAAAGTGGAGAAAGCAGGGTTATGTTTTTTGCATTTTCCTCAAAAAAAGTTACATTTTTAAAATTATCATTTAGGATCCATTAAATTTGAAATAATTCATTTTTAGACAAGAGTGCTTCCCAGCTCATCCATAAGCGTCAGGAAGATGGTCTGCTTCTGTACGTTTTCCTTGATTGGCATTGCTAAATGCAAAACTTTTGCCCTGAGATAGTCTGAGGACTTAATATCTGATAGGGAAAGATTTGGAGGTTTTATGGCTTTATCAGGGTTGATATTTGAATAAAGATATGAAACATAAGCCCCTACTGGGAAGAAAGAAAAGCCTGTATCAGGAATCAGAACTTGTAGTGCCTGTTATATGTCTTTTTCTCTCCATCCCACACCCAGATTTACATTTTACCCTAAATCTATAGTGTCTGGAAATGTCTGAATGCTCTCTTCTTTTTTTTCCTGAAAACATATTTGGTGAAGGCTGGATTAAAACCTTCCTTTCTAGTTATATGAATTTTCTTAAGAAACCTTCCTCTGCCATACACAGACCTATTAGGAAAAGATAGAAAATGCTCATGACATATAAGCCATTGACAGCACTTCTTTTTAAAATCTGTTCATGGGAGGGAAACTTAAAACAACATGAGCTTCACGGGATTTAATTTTTTTTTTCAAAATATTTTTTATTTAATGAATACATATTTAGCTCTAGTCAGGGACAGAGTCATAGTGAAATTTCAGTGGAGCTGCACCTCTTAATACCAGCTGAGAACAAAGCCATGGGTGGGCTAGTAAATTCCTTTCTGGGGAACTATCATCAAGAAAAAGGGAATCACAAGGAGCATATAGAATCACAGCAGTGTAACTAGCAGAGCCTGCGCTTCCACACTCTCTTCGTACTATAGAGGCAGTACAATAGCAGCATTTTAAGGGTATTTCCTGAAACGAATATCAATCTAGACATATTTAAACACCTCCATAAATAGTGATTTAAAATATTTTGGAAAGTAACTATTAGTCTAACTTTCATTTATTTTTTGGAAGCTATAGATGAGTTCACTATTGTGATGTGCTGCCTCTGAATTCTCTTTTATTGTTGACGATAAACTATAGGTGTTAAAAAAGCATTGCTGTACTTTCTGTAGGGGGCAGTCTGATCAAAGTTTTTATTTTGTTTTCTAGCAGAAAAGCCATAGGGAAAAACTGTTTTGCCAAACCAACATGTAGAACATTAATGATCAACGTCCAAAATGTTTTCAGTGCTGGTTAACTAGAATTATTTTAAAATTTGTTTAGTGGAGTATTCAGAATGAGTCATGCAGAGATGAATATTTATGTTCCCTCTGACCTCAAACATTCATGGCCTTGTAGAAGGTCATGTAAGGAGACTATGGAAAGCTTCCACATAACTTGATAATTTCTCTCGTTAGTCTGGCAAGCTGTGCATGTGGTATACACTGCATGGGGTTTGGTGCATTCAGAAGCAGATTAAGTTCTCATAAAATTCATTTTAGAGCTATTTAATTGTAAATGACGATAACTGAAAATATATAAATAATGTTGGGGGAGGGAGACAAATTGCAAGGGATAGCATTTTGCTGCTTCTGGGGTTATTTTTAAATCTGGCAACGATTCTGTCACCATTCCACACACTGTTTTTCCCAGAAAGATACCCTGTACACAGCCTAAAATTCCCAAACCAAAGACTAAGAATTTCAGAAAAATAAAATGCAAAAGCAGCTGTGTCAGGGTTCTTGAAACCTTTCTCAGATCTCCTAAAATTATTTTTCCAGAGCTACTGTCTTCTGTGTTTTCCAGACACATTTCAAGTCTTAAAAATATTTCTTATGCAGACACAAATACACATATTAAAGAGCATGATTCAGATCAGCACCGATGAGTCAGTCATATATGCAGCAACATAATGAAACAAATGACAGGAAAAACTGAAATGGCAGATTAAGGATTTCCTTAAAGCCTGAATAAGAGAAATTCAGAACACATTGAATGTTATGTTTTGTAGCTATTTTGCCACTTGAAAATATGGACTAGCAGGCAGAACATAGAATGATGAAATTCCAGTACCCAAGAACCACAGACATCTCTGGAATTGTATGCAGTGCTTAGCAGCAAAATGAAAAAGTTCAGGGCTCAAAACTTTCTAGCTTACAATGTCTTTCAAGGGACTGAAGGACTGAAACAAAACTGTCCTGCTGCAGAATGACTCTTCAAATACATGACTTTGCCTAGAGCGAGTATAATAGAAACACCACTGGAAAGAACACTTCTGGATCAGCAGAACATTAGGGACAACAACAAAAATGTTATTGGTTGCAAAAAATTAGATTGGAGTTGCAAAGGATGGAAAGCATCAATTCACCTGTGTTAGCTTGGAGGCCAAACGTTTATTTATTAGGTTCCATTATGAATTTTCAGTTGCTCTGTTAACCTGAGGCCAAGCCAATAAACAAATTTTTTCCCTTTAACTTTTAAATCAACTTTTAAAGGCCAGTAGTACTGAGTTAAATAGGAGCTATTGCTAATAGGGCTGCTCCTTTTATACCAGCACAGAACTTAGCCCACTGCTGGAATGAACAATTAGGTCATGACTTTCTCTATTATTCAGAAAACAGAGAATATGCTGTTGGAACAACCTCAGGAAACATCATTTATTTACTTGGTTTTTTCTTAAAAAAGATAAAAAGATAGGGATTTTAGTGGGATACTTGTCAGTATAGGTGAGTTTTAGTCATCTTCACTTGGCAGCCCCAAGGGATATCTAGACTCAGAAATCAGTTGGGAATGAGGGCAATTTTCTGTCTTTTCTGGGAGTGGCAGCCACAGACCAGGGTGTAACTGTGTCACTGCTCATCTTGTCTGCCCCCTCTACTGATGCAGGCACTACAGCAGCTGTATCTCAGGGCTCTGCTGGGCCTTGGGTGGGCATGAAACCTTCCTTCCTTCTTCCTGGGACATAACCTGGGATCTTCTATTCCCTGAACAACTGCTCCTTGCCTCCTCCAAGAAAAAATGCAGACACAGTTCAAGCATCTTACATGCTGAATTCAAGATTCGGGCCACCAGCTAGCCCTGCCAAAGTTTGTTATTTTTTTTTTTTATATTTTCTTGATAAAAGACCCATTACAATTGTGAAAGGGATCCCTGGAGGGGGAAGCAGAAATAAAGGAGCCAAATCCTCTCTCTTCAGAAGACTGCAGCTAAGTTTCCACTTGGTTAGCTACAAAAGGGTAAGTTCCAAATGACTTGTTTCAGGCACAGTATTTTTATGGCTGCAGAAAATAACAAACTGCAAACATGTAAATCCATGTAAGATACCTCATATCTATTAAAAATACTTCTATTTTCTTACACATTCGTAGTGCCTATGGCTCTCTGCTGTCCAAGTATATTAGGACTCTCATTTGCATTCTTGTTATACCCTGTATCCTCATTGATGTCTAGCTATTAATCTCTATCAGCATAAGAATTGCAAAATATCATGTAATTAATTTACACAAGTGAAATAGTTCTCCCAGCTCATAAAAACTGTTAGCTATAATGGCCACATTAATTACTTACACGAGTAAGATCAACTTGAGGCTTCGTTTGACATTAACTTTTCTGAGAAGAATGTTGTCAAGTGCTGACCTCCCAGAATCCTTGTTTTTCTACCTTCATTTCCTCCTGCCTTCAGCATCAACTAATCTTACATGTCTTCACAGATCCAAATATAAAATGATAGTGCTCCTATAGGATACTCCTCTGTACCGCAGTTCCCTGGGACTTTCAGGTAGGTATTACTGAGTCTCCCATTTTAGAATTCCTCTTAGAGAAGTCCTACAGATTTGTAGACATGAGATTTTTATAAAAGCTTACTGAATTCAGGAAAATATACTAATCTTCTAAAATTGGGTCCTTTCACTGAAATATGCTTGTTAGAGTTATCAGATCCATCTCCCGGGAAAATTGTCAGATCTCAATAACAGCACTTAGTCACTCTTTCACAGCATGACTCTCACCCTTAATCATCATCAGTAAAACTAGGGCTTGCCTGTTTGATCATTCTAGGGATGTTATTAAACCATGTTACTTCAGCTGAGCAATCTTAATGGGGAAACACTGCAAAGTGGAAAACCAAATTAATTTCTAAACGAAATGTTTTAATGTCCTGGAAGAAAGCTTCTAAATCAAAAAGGAGGGCCCAAAAATTAAAACCAGAAAGTACAGTCCCATTCCTGCCCATCTGCAACATGGAAGAAATAATAAACAATTTAAAAGGCCGAGGACCTACCTGAAAACAGAAAGGGTAACATCAATACTGTCAGATGCTGAGAAATACGATTTTACCAATTAATGCTCTTATCTTCCATACTCTAATTGGGAGCTGGCATGAATGGTTGATGGATAAGAATGGATAGCAGAGAAAGGCAAGTCAAGAGCTGTCACACTGGGATGGCTTGCTGTCAGACAGCACCAGGCAAGGCGACGGCGGCTCAGCCGCCACTGCTCCCCACGCAAGCCGGCTGCATCTGCCAGGATGTGGGACCGTGCTGGTGCCCTGAGGCAAAATTCTACCCAGCTGATGAAAACACGGATGGGTGGCTCGTGCTTTCTGTAAGACATTTTCATATTGTTAGTTTTAATGAGGCAGCACCCAGTGCCCCACGCATGTCTTCACACAGCCCTGCCCTTTATGCCTTCTTGGAGTACATTGTTTCAGGCTCTCATCCCGACTCTATAACGCTTCATTTCTCCACCCCTAACCCTGAACAGATCCAGGACTTCAATATGGCTCTGACACAAGCAGATGGTCTACCAAAGGGCTAGTGAAAAATGCTAATTGTTTTTTTTCTGGAACAATCAAGAAAGAAAGAAAATAATAAGAAAAAAAAAGACTAAAAGCGGCTGAGGACTAACATTGAACAGAAGCAGCACGTAACCAAAGCATCTCTAGACCAGAAAAGAAAGGTAAAACTGGTGAAGTACGTGCAAAGCAGTTTGTGAAGGCACTGTAAAACACGAAACAATTTGCAACCTGAACACTGTCACACAAATGTCATTGTGAAGCAGCCAACAATGAAATAATCCTACTGCATCAAACCAAAATAAGGACAAACGAATCATACTGTGTAGTGAATCCCTAAATAAGTGTAAAGTAGGTACCACAGGAAACAAGACTGAATTAATTTGCAAACCATGTGGCTATCAGCAAATATGTTGTTAGACAAAAATTCATTATCTATTAAAGGATACTGGATAAAAACATACTACAGTCTTGCTATTTGTGTTATTAAAGGCATGCTTAATCTCTAATTTATATGAGGTTTGGTGTTCATGGGTTTATAATAAACAAGGAAGGAAAAGAATTGTGGGAGTGTTGTAAAAGTATTTCAATTAACTTTTTATTGTTATATCTTAAAACTTGTTTTGTAAGTCTTGTCCTTTATCCAGAATTAGATATGCACAATAATTACCTTATCATTTATGGCATACTCTTGTTTTTAAAAAATACACGATGCTTGTTTAAATGGACTTTAGGAGTGATTAATAGAAGTACTTTTTATAAAATGGAACTGTGATTTGCTATGTGTATTTCTAAAGGATGCAGTTGCTAAGACACTATTTAAGTAACTGGAAGTTGATTGCACATGTAAATGGATGGAGGCTGCATTCTGTCATGAATTTGTACAGTTTTTAAAGATCCCAGTGAAATATTTTGAATGTTGATCAGACTGAAGCTGAATGTATTTGAATAGATAAATCTTTATCTTTAAGACAGATAAAAATAACATAAAATTAAAATGAGTTGGGGAGACTTTATTCGACCATGACTGCCCCGCCTTTCCTCCAGCTCTGTTTTTAAGTTTAATTTTTTTCTGTTTTTCATCTACTTATATTTATGGTAGAAGGCACACATATTCTCTGAAAAAGAGACCAGTACATAACAGTTTTCTCCTCCTTCCTTTCCCCTCTGCAGGTGAGTGCCTAAAATGGTAAACCCTAGAGTCATGTTCCTTCTTGCTTGCTCCCATCTGTCTTAGTTTCCTTCCTGCAAGCCCCAATCAGTACTTAAAGAAATAAAAAAGTCATAAGCACCAACACTGAGGACAGGACTTCATGGTCAGAAAAGAAGGAAGGTCCTTCCTTACAGCTTTAACTGAAGCCATAATTGTAAACTTGTCTTCCAAAGAGTTAAAGGGAAAATGTTTTTCTTTTCTCTTGCCCAGATTTTCCTACATATGAAGACATTTTTTCGTCTCATTAGGTGTTCAAAACCAGAAAGACAAGGAAAAAAAAAGCCCAACTACTATTTTCTGTATTAGCATTTGCATTCCATCTACAATATTTGCATTGGGCATGTTTAGACATGTCTTCTTTTTTTTTTTTTTTTAATGTTTCCCCAGTTCATCTAGAGCAACAACATTCAGATGTTGCATCAGTTCAACTCTAGGTGAAAAAACAAACTGAAACTGAATAGACCTTTTTATCGCTTCATTAGATACCTTGATTTGGGGTAGCTGATCTAATTGATAACAAAAGTATTTAACTCATTTTCACCTAGTTTCCCATGTGTTGCTAATGAAATTTCTAGGGGCAATAGCTGAAGATGATTCAGTTTTGAATGCATGAGTGCAACTTTAATAATACAGTAACAGTAATAAATAATTAATTTTTAAGAATAGCTGTTGTAAATTTAAAGCTTAATACTTTATAGCTTTAATATGTTTAATAAAAATAGTTTAAATCAGTTCAAAGAATCTAATGCATTAATATTTGCTTCCATATATGCCTCTGGAATTAAATATTACAACAGAATTAATATTAAATTGGATTTTATATATTATTCAAGACAAGTCTTTGTCTGTATCCCTTATGAATAGACAGCAAGAAAACTGTGGCTGGATGCTGTTTCCCTTTACAGGGTTACAGCATAAATGAGGATCTGGTCACAGTGATTAAAGGGATTCTAAAAGTTACAACAAACACTGCAATCAGGCATGAGATTAATTAGTATATCAACTACACACTGGCTCCATAAGCAAGCAGAAGTCAGCCTCCAGCAGCAAAACAAAAGTACACTGCCTCTGGCAGCTACATCAGGATTACTCCAACACCAGTTGTTTCGGAGCAAATCCAAGCGCTGCAGAGAGGTGCCAAAGACGACTGGGATCAGCGAGCTTGGCCTCCTATTAGTACCAATGCAGGAAGATAAAGATAGCATGCACTGAGCAGAGTGAGGGAAAAGAAATATTACTCCTCCCATTTCACAGAGAGAGAACGCAGAGCCTGTGGGAGAAGCTGCCCGCTTCTACTTGCAGGGAGAGCAGTGAAAGCAGCTGCTTTTAGTAGCCAAACTAAATGCAGAATGGCACTGTGCCACGTACATCTCCTAAATGACTTTCTTAGGCAGGGACAGAAAAGGAATCCAGTCAGATGGTCTCCAAAGCCACTGCCTTAACCACAGTTCCCTTTCCATTGCCCAATTCTCCCTCCTTCCACTGCCTCTCTCCCTCCATGGCTGTGCTGTTGGAGGTGATTCACGTAAGAGTGAGGGGAAAATGGACTTCATTAAAAGACCATCCTGTGCAATTCCTTCAGTTTTCCTCACTTTTGGGTCACTGGAGCAGTGTGCTCAAAATTTAGCTTTTATCAGTTTATCAACTTCAATCATCCTCTATAAAACCCAGCAACATTCATACCAGTTTCTTTATATTGAACTGTTTCGAATAGAACAGATATGTAACCTGCAATTGCAGATATTTGGGTAACAATCCCAGAAACCAATTAAAAAATATCACACTTGGCAATTTCTTTGATATAAAGAGGGACTGGTTCTGTCACCTCACTTTAGTGAGGTTAAACATACATCTATATACATCTAGAAGTTACTCGTGGAGGTAACAATCGCAGATCTGAGTGATAGGAATTGTAATTTACCTATATAGCGTCGCTGTCACTTTTTGAACTCTGAATGAAAAATATCAAAAAGTGTATTTGCACTCCATTATCAAGTAAAAAACATATATAATTCATTTCAGATCTCACAGCTAGAATAGTGCCAGTTGGAAGATGAACTTTGATTTTTGTTAAGTGCAAAATCCACATTTTTCTTTTTGTGTCTTTTAGACATATCAAACCATAGCATGGAGTCCATTGGGAGCTATGTTGTTGTAAGAGAACCATGCAAAAATTGTGTCTTTGGGGGCGGGATCGCAGGAATGGGGGCTGGATTTCCTCCTCATTATTCCAGGTCTGATCACTTCATGTAAGATAGACCAGAGCTATATCCTTGTCTCTTCCTTGCCCTCTCTTGATAGTCTGTATTTGCATGGGACAGGGATAGAAATACAAAGGCTTCTAATTTTTCTGCTACTTAGACAGACCCTGAAGTGTCAACTGGAATTTGAGGTTCTTTTTTGTCTGACTAAATGGCAGTAAAGGGAAATCAATAGCTGTGTGGGCCAGACTAGACACTTTCTCTGATGCTTTGCTTTGCTCATAAGATCCCTGTAGGCTGGCTAAGTCCATAGTCACAACAATGTCATGGGTACCAGCCCATTTCTTGAGTCTTAACTTCTCTTTCACACCATTGCTGCAACATCCTCTTGGAGACTTTTGGCAGCCAGAGCATGTGAGAGTACCTGATCCAGCCAGAGATGCTGAAGCATTCTCCTTGCACCCTCCCTCCCTCCTACTCTGAGCACAGAAGGCCTTTGCATTAAGCCTTGGCTTTATGTTAATTAAATTTCAAACAACTAGACAAATGTAATATTTCAACTCCACAATTAAAAAAACCCCATGATTGTCATGAACTGACAACCAGCAACTAAATGCCTTGGTTCCTAGAGGGAAAATTCACTTAAATACATTGTACTTGACCAGCATTTTTCTTTCTCTACACTTTAATGTGTTGGTCATAAAACATCTACAAGAGAGGATACAGGTGCTACAGATGATTGCCTGTATAGACAGGAATAGGCAGGAGCCTGAACATTATATTTATTGGCTTGGCTGTTTATCCTTTAGGCTAATGCCCTATGCATTAACCAAGCAACTTCCTTGTTTTTTTCTAAAAGGAAAAATAAAACACACACCTAGTAATGCTAAAATTTAAATGATTCCAGATGTGGTGTTCAGTGATCATTCAGTTAGGCTCTTATTAAAGCTTTTCTAAGAGATTTAATTTACTCTGTTTCTGTGAGGCATCGGTGACTTGCCTGAGCTTTCTGCATGAGGAGCGCAGCTCTGAGGGCATCATCCCCAGTGCCCCCTGAAACAGCTGAGACCTGCACAACTGGCAGCTGAGTAGGTGCCTCACGGGGCACTGGTACAATATATGTAGAGCCTGCTACATCTCTTCTGACAAGGTATTGTCAGGAGTGGCTCTGGCTCTGCAAGGGAAGACGAGCCAGAGGACTGGAGAGGAGACTAGAGTCGACAAAGGCGACAGCAAAGGGGATGGGCCCAGGTCATGTTGAGGGAGGGCACTACAATGCCTAGGAGGACAGGGACATGGATATGAGTGCGTTGAAGAGAGGGAAAAGGATGGGTTAGGAAAGACTAAAAGGAACATCAGGCAAAGCAGTGCAAGACAGACTTCTCTCCCCTGAACCTCCTCAGTAAATTGCTCAGCTGTATAACACTGATGCCTCAGTCGTGACTAGGTGTTAGAGGACTGGGGGGCAAGAGATGGACTATACAGCAAGAAACTAGAGGAGCCTGCCTTTACTAGGAGAGTGAAGGCAGTAAAAAACTGGTCTTGATTTGGGCTCTTGAGTTATAAAACCCCTCATACCATCTATGTGGGGAGTATGCTGGCAGACGATCATACTTCCAGCCCTGTTGCCAGTGTTATTTGCTTGGAGGCAGCTTCCCCTAGGTTGCGTTAAGCATCAATTGTATAATCATCATCACGTAAGAAAGCTGTACCTGACTGTTGGAGAAAGAAAGAAAGTGGAACATGGAAAATAACACAGGAAAGAGCAAGCATTTTAGAGAAGGAACAATTATGGGGTCAGCAAGAGCATGAATAATAGCGACATTTTATTTTCTTTGTATAAATGACTTTTAAACTAAGGCACTTCTATCAAGTTCCCTCAAACTGTATTAATTTTCAAGTTCTCCCACCAGCTTCCAATGTACTTTTGCAAGCCACTTAATCTTTGAGAATATATAAAATATATGTTATTAATTTCTAGAAATAAAAATATGATCACCAGAGTCCTCTCCTCCCAAATCCAAACCCCATGACCTTCCTGAAAGTAAATCTCTTTTTGAGATTTTGTGTTCTGAATGGCTCTGAGCACAACCTAAAATCCAGCCCAGGCCCTCTGCAGATGTATGGGGCCATCTCTACCACAAAACTCGTGGCAACGCAAGAACAGTGCTTATAACACACTGGTTTGCTACTTTCACTGTAGTGGTTAGAGCTTCCTTACAACCATCCTTTAAAACAAAAAGGGTGAAAGCAAGATGCATTTCCTTAGGTGTGGCTAAGCCATGTAACATAAACATTTTTCATTTATCCCTAAGAAAAACACTGCCTGGTTATATTTAGCATTCTGAACCAGTCACACGAAGGGGCACTGGGCAGGGTTTGTGGTTTCTTCAAGCAATCTGCTGATCACATCATCTTGGGTACGTCATTCCCTACACACAGCCATTAATTCACTGTGTAACAAATTATTTGGGTTTGTCTCTTTTTTAGAGGTCAGAAAAACTTATTTTCTTTGTTCACCAACAGAAAAACCTTAGCTAGCAAGACACCCAGGCTCAGACAAGACAGAGCATGCCTGGTATGTCTTTTGTTCCCATCTCACATCCTCCAGGGGGCTGCCCACCTCCCAGGCACAGCTAGCTCTTTGGTCAAAGAAGATCAAAGGTTTGGCACAAGCTTTGTGCCTTTTTAGTTTCTTTCTAGCACAACTGGTCAACCAGATAGGAAACAGATATATTGTCTCTCCCAGAAAGAGTGATGCATCAGGACTTGGGGAGTTGCAGGAGGAGCACAATGCCACCAGGTGATCCTTCCAGGGTGAGGTGGCTCACAGGGCATCCACAGTAGCAGTTACAAGACAATTTTACACATGAACATTTAATGCCATTATTTAGATTTAGAAGCCATGCCAAAAAAAGACCTGGGGTTATGTCCCATACATTGAGGTTCCTCAGGTTTGCAACTCCATAGTAGGGGGATTCCTCACTGTTTATATCAACGTATTTCTCCCAGGGGGTGGGCTATCATTGCTACAGTTTAAGGGATTCACCTGTAAAACCAAAACAAAGCCTGCTGAGAGATTAGAGAACTTCAAGAACAGAAAAAAAAGCTGCTGTTTTCCTTTGTAGATCAAGATAAGAATCATATTTTTACTTTCAGGAAATGAGTATAATTTCTAAATAGCAAAGAACAGTATGAATATTTTTCTGACCAAAGGCAAACTAAATATCTTTCTGATGTGGTAGACATACTGGTTATTACAGGTAGTCTCAGTAATCAGTATAGGCCCATCTTAATTTTCTCCCCTGAAGCAAAGAGAACTTTATTATTTGTAGTTGAGATGGAATTTGTTGAAATGGAGCTCAATAACTACTAAACAAACAGGCCAAAAAATGAATGAATCTAGGGGAATGAGTTGAAATAGTGAGATACATTGTGAAATGTGATTAATGACACCAAGGGAAATATAAAATAACATGTTTCCCTGGAAATAGGCTGTAAGTGCACAATGTCTGCACAATATTGTGCATCTGCAGTTCTCTGTCCTGCCACCTAATATCCAAATTGTCTGCCAGTATAAACACAGCTGCTAAATGTCTTCTACAACTGCAAAAATAATGAATCTCCACTTTCTTCCCAGCTATTGAAGTATATTTTTACAGAGACAAATGCAATGTTTACCCTTGCTCAACAGAAGACAATGTCAATGCCCAACATATATGTCTTATTAACACACGTTCAGATTCAAATATCATAGATCAAAGAAACAGGATGGTTGTTTTATAGTATCCTTAGACGAGCTAAGATTTAATGTTTTTGGCTTGAAAAATTTCTCATCTGGTTTCTGCATAGACGTTTGCCTACCCGTCAGTATAGAATCACCATTTTAGTTGTTTTGGACCATCACTACAACTTTATGGAATCCAAGAAGATCGTGAGGGAAGGATAAGAAATCTCCTTTATGTAAACTCTGCTTTCCACATTGTGGACTGGCCTGCAGACTCTGCTGGATAAGCACTGTGATCAGTTTCTCCCCAGCCTGGAGACATAGGGGAGGCGTGGGAGACTCCAAGTAACAATTTTCATGTTATAATACTAGCCTGGACTGTAAGAAGTAATTTAAGATAATTTACTATATTGCATTTACTGAAACAACGTCTTTTCAGAAAATGTAACTAAGGGAAACCCAAGTAAAATGGAAAATGATAGTCAGGATTTTCAAACACTGTACTCTGTTTGGTCTTTGCCTAGATGAAGAGAGCATAAATAGGGAAAAAAAAAAAAAAAACCTGAACAAAAAAAGAGAGAAATAAGGCTCCATAACCTTAGGAAGGGTACCAATCTATTTATATACTTCCTGGAATGCTCAGAACATTTAGTCTTACTAGCCACAAGAAACCACTTTTGTTGTGCAAAAGATTTCACACATGAACTGAAGCCAGAAATTTTTTTCATGGCACTGTGGGAAGAAAAAACATTATTGGACAGTTTTGTGAACTACAGACAGAAATCAGTCTGTGGACCTGCCTGGTAAAAACTTTCTGACTTTAAGAAAACACTGACACTCCCCCCACCTCCTTCAAACCAAAGTCTTGAAATTCACCTCTTTTGTTATAAGGAGAGAAAACTGGCACCTAATCATGATTAGGCAAGTAAGTAAAGTACAATTACTACCTTGATTAGCTAAAAACTATGAATACTATCATTTTTGGTCAACCTGCCTCTCCCAACCTGTACTGCATTTTTATCTTAACCATCTGTTAAAATTTATCAGCTGGCATCCTATGGGGCAAGGAATATGATTTTCTCTAGACTTGTACACAACCTAGCTTCAGCACACTTTTCCACTAGATGCGACAGAAATCCTGAAGACTGATAATAAACATAAGGGTTTTTTTTCCTGACAGAAAGTGAGCTAGATCATAAATTTAAATAAAATTATAGAAAAATTAAAATCTTACATAAAAAATAATAATTAAAGACAGATTAGGAAGATTCAATTGGTCAGACATTATGAAAAAGAGTAAGATACAAATTTAGTCCTTTGCTGGAACTTCCAGTTATGTTTCTCTATGTAAATTATTTTTCCAGATATTTAATTACAGATGTTCCTAATCTATTACCCTTACAGGCAGAACACAGCTTTTTGGTATCACTTTGCTGATGATCACTCATGACCCATGGCTGTGCTTGATACAGTTCAAAGTTGTGGGGTGGATCAGGCTGGCATCTTGGTCCAAGGCCTCTAGAAATAGATAAGTTGTGGGGTGGATCAGGCTGGCATCTTGGGGAGAGGGAAGGGTCCAAGGCCTCTAGAAATAGACAGTCCACTTTACAGCCAGTAAATATGCCTGCACCTTTGTATTTGAATCTTGAAGTACTCACTTTGAGCATTATAGCTAGAAGAAAACAAACTGAATTGGAACCCAGCCTTTCTTGCTGCTAGGCTGAAATGCGCAGTTGGATCTAGGAATCCAGTTCTCCGAGTTAGTTGGGTACGAGTTTGAACTCCAAGTCTTTGTATTTTTGTTCAATAGCTTCATATTTTTAAGTAAGGGCTAGAGCTGAAACAAACAGTTGCTCCTGCTGAGAAGCTGTGTTTGCATGCTGTTCTCATCCTCTGGGCTGGCCCTGAGGAGCAAACCTCAGCAAGCACACAGCAGTCCTCTTCCAAAGCAGTATGGCTTTGGATGCTGCCTCACTGGGGTGGAATAAGGTCATAGTGCTAGGTAGAGCTGTTGATTGTGCTATGCCTTTAAAGACTGTAGATTTATTCTACCCCACCGTTATTCTGGCATAAATCACAACAGGAAATGGACTACAGTATCAATATGGGCAGAGGAGGGCACAAAATTCTGGAAGACAGTGTCTGATTTTATGCCCCAAAAGCAGGCAGGAGAGAGAGCAGGGGACAAACAATGCAGAGGTGAGGATTCTGCTCTACAGATTCTGTCTGGAAAAGCAACAATTGAGAAGTGTTCAAGTACCAATACAGAAGCAGAATTGGGCTCTCCTGGTTTTCACATGAGAGGCTTCGTATCACATCATGAAAGAAGTGGGGAGTATCATCAGCCTTTATTCACTGTATATTTCCTTATTCACTATGCATTTCCCCTATTCACTCCTCTTTTTAAAAAAAGCCCACAACTGTCCCACATTTATGAATCTACTAAAACACATAACTTTTCACAAAAATAGACAAATATGACTGTAAACCCTCCAGGTAACAAAGAAGGTTTGGATAAGGACTTAAGTCACTGGCAAAGTATGACTTACTATGAAAAACCCTTGGATGATGCTTAGGAAGAGCTTGCCAAAATGCACTGGAAAAAATTAAGTGGCCTGATCAAGAGATTAGTGCGTGCAATTCCCAGTCATTTCTGTATGAGTTGCTCATGGGTACTATCCTGTGATGGCTGGACTTGAGGGATTTTAAAGAACTGTATACAGACAACTAAACCTTGCACTAACTCTATTTCCCCTGTAAGGTTACAAGGAGAAAAAAAAAAAAAAAAAAAAAAAAAAAAGAAACAGTTTTTAACACAACTGTCTTCTTCCTGCTGTAACAACATCTTTCATGTGTCCAACAAAACAAATCCAAATGATCACCACAAACACACACCTCTCAGGAAGTCTGCCCTTACTGCTGGCTTCAAACATTTGCTGAGTTTTTACAGTGCTGAAATTATTCCTGCACTGAATCCCAGAATTACAGTGAGACACCACCCTGCCTGTGGTCACGGATGGCACAGAAAAAGCCTTTGAGAGCTTGCTGGGTGCTTTCCATGGTGGAGCAAGGGTGGAAGGGCGCTCAGGATGTCCTCTGCTTCCCCGCCCCACGGATTTGCCCGGCTGCCAGGGCGTCTGGCAAACCCCTCCAAACCCTGGGGCTGACAGCCTGGGCAGCCAGTGTGCGCTGGGGATGGAGCGCAGCTCCTTCCTCTCCAGTCATCCTCATTGTAACCTGTCATCTTTTTCATATCGCCTCACAACATTTTAAAGAATGAGAATTACAGTGAGACACCACCCTGCCTGTGGTCACGGATGGCACAGAAAAAGCCTTTGAGAGCTTGCTGGGTGCTTTCCATGGTGGAGCAAGGGTGGAAGGGCGCTCAGGATGTCCTCTGCTTCCCCGCCCCACGGATTTGCCCGGCTGCCAGGGCGTCTGGCAAACCCCTCCAAACCCTGGGGCTGACAGCCTGGGCAGCCAGTGTGCACTGGGGATGGAGCGCAGCTCCTTCCTCTCCAGTCATCCTCATTGTAACCTGTCATCTTTTTCATATCAATTGTGGGGAGGATACCTTTCATAATAATAAATAGGAATAGCGGTGCTTTTGTGAATTTAGGTCAATACATCACCCTTAGAGTGCATTATAAATTCATCAGCATCACAGCCTGAAGAAAATTTTATTCCCTGGCATCAGCTGCTTTTAGTCATGCCACAGATCTTTAGCAGAATTTAAACTCCAGATTAAGTATTGATTGAGTTTAAATAAATTATAATATGTTATAGCCAGAAAGCTGGGCTGTGACTGGTATAGATGGTTTGTCTTTTTAAGTCCCTTCCCACCTCAAATATTAACAAATCTATTCACTGCATTATGACTGCAATGAACAACCAATTAAAAAATGTGTAATACTGAAGTAAGTACTAATTTAAGCAGCACCTTCACCTACTTGACATGGGAATGAATAGAAATTATAAACTAGGTACAGAATAAACATATCAACTTAAAGGATAATGTGAATAGAAATAAATTCCTAAGGAGTTAGCTACAGGGGAAAAATAAATGCAAAACTGCAGATTATATTAACATTTGATTATATTTCAGATGCTTTGTTCCTTTTTTTAAAGTTCAAAAGTATCTCTGTAATGATGGCTACCAACAAGCTGTAGCACAACGATACACTCTTCTGTCATGTTTGGTAGCGTCAGCTGCTTGTGTATCCAGCACATTATTTCTGGACGACTAACAGATGAGCATATCATTCTAAACTATATTTAATAGGAATGAAAACTTGCATGAGCAGGTATTCAAAATGTAACTATGATACAGTTACCAAAGCCAACTGAGAAACAAAACAGGCCTAAACTTTATGGAAAAGAAAACAACAACTATTTGCTGTACTGCTAAAAGAGGACAAGAGGACACATAAGGACATATAGTTTTGTGTTTGACCTATTTTGGTTGATTTAATTTTCAGATTTTGTAAGCCAAGCTCCAGTGAGTTCCTGAGGAAAAAATTCTAACTGGCATTTTACTGTGAGTCAAACCTCACACAAAAAGTGCTTTGTGCATCAAGATAACATTAGGAGCTGTCTGGCTGCACGTACCAAAGGACCAGTTTGAACAAAAAAACCCCAACAAACAGAGCTGCAATGGACTTCTAATAGTAATAATTGCACTTCTGTCGTATGCTTCAATTTGAGATCTCTAAGTGTTTTGCAGTGCATAACAATTAAGCCTATCACTTGGAAACTTCAGTACAAAAAAAGTATCACAATTTTACTGACAAAGAAACTGAGGTACAGAGAAGCTGAATGACCTTCATAAGACCTTACAGCAAACAGGATGCCAGTGCGTGGTCAGAAATGGCAGGCAGTTTGTTAGACCTCTACTTCAGCAAGGGCACTAACTCCCATTTCCAAACAGTCTGTCTGCCAGCCAAGTTGTATGTTTGACTATGGTTTCCCCAGCTTCATGAACAATAACATACATCTTTTTATTTAAAGGTAGCTTATTTCCTGTTGCTATTCTTACCAAGCTGATGACAGGAACATTCATTCCTGATGACAGGAACATTCATTCTTTTAATGAAAGTGCAGACAGTTTGGGGTACAACAGCAACTCAGATAAGGTCCACTTAGACATGGAAAGAGTGACTGAAATTGCATATACACATATAGTGTGATAAACTTGAGTCCAGTTGACATGGGTAGTGATTGCCCATTTTAAGAGACAACCATAGAACTTTACCAGCAATATTGTCTTCAGAATGCACACCCAGGAGGATCCTGATAATTTTTTCCCTACTAGGTCATTCACTGTGAATAGAAGTAGCAAGCTTTGAATCTGACTGTTTTTTCTAGTTACCACTAAACAGCTGTGATATTTACTGCTTTCTTTCCATTCTCTGCTAAGAAAGATGTGATTGCTTTTTTCTGAAAAATATAATAAATGAATGATTTTTCCAAATGTCTTTTCCTAGTTAGACCCCACACTGCAGTTAGAATAACCCAGCCCTTCTTTGAGGCATTAATAAAATCAAATCAAGAGGCAGTGCAGTTATATTTTGCAGTGCTGTACATTTTCACCTGCCTACACCCAGCTTAACCATCACTGAAATCTTCTTGGGATTTAACCCCAGGGAAGCCACGCTTCTGTCTGGCCAGCCAGGGTTTCTAGCAGTACTGGTATATGCAAGTGCGTTGCTGCAAGGGGTGTATCCAAAGGCCTTCAGAGATTAGCACAGAAATGCCATGAACCTGAGCACTTGCCTAAGCCCCATCTGTGAACAGGGCTGTATATCCACTCGCCATATGTGGCACCCCTGTGTAAAACTGAGGAGTGATGACAGGGGGATGAGGGATGGAGTTCAAAGATCGGCCAGTAACAAGAGAGAATTACAATTATACCTGTTACACTGTAAGAAGAGGTACAATGTTGTAATTTCAGTAAAGTTTTTTTAACATTAGCCCAGAACCACTGCTTTAGCATGATTATCCTGTAACATGTGAGGGACCTTCTCGTGGTCTGGATGTAACCAGTTATTTTGGGGGAATGAAAGACACACAAATTTGGTAATCCACACTAAAAAAACCCACCCTTTGCACCTTATGCTACTGTATGGTAGATACTTTAGTCAGAAAATGAAGTTCAGGAATTATCTGCATGCACTTTCCATACATGTATCAGTATGTATGGGGAAGCACTCAGGAAGAGGGGGCAAAAGGTGTTGCTAATAGCACATGTAGTGCTAACCAATTAGGGTCATGATTGAGTGGGGTAAAGATGACTAAGGCTTTCAGAGGTCTAGAGCATGAGTAGCTTAGTGATTTCTAAAACTGGTGTTCTATTGCTAAGAAACCTCTTGTTTTTGAAAGGAAAATTCAACAGTGTAGCATGTCACCTTCCAAATCTTTGCACAGAGAATTGACGTAAAGTGTGAAGCCAATCGGTGCAGTGGTCTATCACACTTATTTGATACATTAGAAGTTGTCATTTTCCATGGGTTTATGATTCTGATTTGGTAGCTTTATATTTATGTCTTCTTGTTTTCTCTTTTCTTGAAAATCAATTAAAGTTTAGATTTATAAAATATCAGAGACTATGCAAAGATCTATGTGATGATGGCTAGCTACATCTGAAAATTCTTTAGCCTGAAAGCCTGGCAAGAATCTGAAGGGAAGTGTTAAAGCAACCTGACAGAAATCCCCTGCAGTGCTTAAGAAAAAACCCAGCTTTCCCTCCTCCCAGCTAAACCCTGAAACAAGGTCAATGCACTAAAAGGCTCTGGAAGTAATTTTTTATAAATAAATATCCTGGGGAATTAGTGCAGCAAGTGCAACAGTCACATCTCTAAAATAAAGGTAGTTATGAGTATGTAAGCATTTCCTTTACACGTTAGGGGTAACACACATCAGTCAATGCAAGATTAAATGCAGCTCTGACTGCATGTTACAGAAGAAAGCAGTATTTTTTGTCAGGAATAAAACTTTGATCATAAGCTTCAATCAGTAGGTTGTTTAAATGCTTGCCTAATGTTAAGCTTGCAAACCGTCCTATGTCTTTCCATATGCTGGAGTCACAGACCCCTGAAAGGGCAATTGTGGTCAAAAATCACACATTGCAAATATAGCAGTAAATGCAGGAGTCTACCAAATACAAGCTAGTGCTGAAATATCAAGACTGGTGGCTACTCTGCTGACCAGATTCAGACTCCCTGACATTCATCTCTGACTGACTCCTGCCTATCACGGAAAGTACCCTTTTCACCCACCCGATCGGCTCAGACACTGCATTACTGCACAGCAATGATTAGTTTTCCTTTAAAAGGGATCAAAAGTTCTAATCTCCTATGACTGCAATCAATGGCAAACATTGCCCTGGTCAACAGGGCATTACACACATAACCAAAGTAACTGAAGAAAGGCATTTTCAGGTGAAAAAATTATGTTCTTTTGGCAAAGATGTAATAATTCAGGGAATTTACATGTTATTTTGTAACATCAATGGGAGGCTTTGACCTAGTTTAGATCAGATTTTTGAATATAATTTCAACTCTTCCTCCTTCCACTATAATTTTACCCAGATGAGCTTCTTTTTCATTTACTGAAAGGAGAAGACTGTGGAAGAAAGGGGATCATTAAGTTACAAATCCACTTATCTTCACTGCATCTGTGATGTTCCCTAAGCAGTAATCTCCTACATTCAGGAAACCTGCACAGGTTTCTCACAGGGGAAGCACAACATCTGAGCCAGAGTGTGAACACAGCAGTCAAGAAATGAAAGAAACAAAAGAAAGCAAAACCCAAAGCTAAACAAAAACCCAACTCAAAACCTTTTAATTTCTTCTCCATCAGAATATCAAGTAACAGTCATTTAAATTAAGAAGATATTTATGCCTTCCTCTTTTGGAGGTAATTTCCTAAGGTTTAAAATGCAGCTGAAAGGCTTACAATTCTATATTAGCACAGCCTGATTTTCAGTTTTGCTTATCACTGCCTGCCATGCAGCTGGCTTGCTTTCTCTCTTTGAAAGTTTCAGGTTCTTTACAGAGTAATTATGTTTTCAAAATACAGTTGAGAATCCCAATGTTATAATCATTTTCAGAGCCACTATGTACATTACTAATTGTGTACATGATTCTCTTGACTGACTTCATTGCACATGCTGAGATTATCAGTTACCAAAACATCATTATAAATTATAAGGTAAGGAGAATGAGGCCAGATTTATATTTCAGACTTGGTAAAGGTGTTGATAGCTTGTACTGAATGGAAATTCTTGTGAAAAATGAGCTTGGAAAATGTTCTTTTTCCTGAACTGTTAAAATGATAAATTCTAAATAAACAGCTGCAAGTGAAATGGTTCCCTGCTGTCCAACAACTACTTTTCTAAACACCTAAGAAAGTAGCCATAAATACAGCCAAGTTTAGGTTTGATCTCCAAAGTAAACAGGGAACACACAAAGCGGCGATAATTTCATAGATTTTCCAATGTATTATTTTAAATTGCAAGCAGGAAGATCTAATAATCCAGAGCTCCCAATTGAGAAAATATTTGCCTGGATATTTTAACTGGACATTGCCAAACCACTGAAAATTAGTATTTTCAAATATAGGGCAAATTCAGCAAAGTATTTAGCCAAAAAAAAAAAAAGGTATGTGCACAAGGAGATATAACAATGGAGCAAAACTAACAAAGCGGAGAATAAAACTCCAATCTTTTGTTTACTTTACATGGCAGTTTGAGCATGTTGGGAGCTGAGTTATAAAATAGCACAGATTTCAAATACTGTGAAGAGCGGTAGCAATAAAGTGAAAAGTAGATGCATCTGGCCAATTTAAAATGTACAAACAAGGACTGCAAATCATTTATATATATATACAACCCCTCTCTCTTATCCTGGATATGATCATGACTGTCTCCAATAAGTAGACAAGAAACTGCTTGGCACTCAGTTTCTGTTAACTCCTTGGAAGAGCAAACACTGTTCACATTACAAAAATTGTGGGATTCTTTTCTTTAAGAATAATGTAAACGAACATTTTTGTATTCAATCTATTTAATGAAGTGCTATTTACTACCAGTTTCTGAAGTACTTCAGATAATAAAATCTAAATCCTTGATCCTATTGGGAATTTCAAGTGCAACATTTTAAAAAAATAATGTTTCCCCTTAAATGCTTTAACTATGGCTTTAGGAATTTTAGGAAAGTCTTATAATTTTTAATGTCTTGATCTCTATGTCTTAGGAGGTATGTAATTTTTTGACCTACATTAATCATTTCGGACTCTTTCAATGGGATATGCAATCAATACATGAGTAATGTCCCATGCGTTAGCACTGAATATACCACAAGGGTAAAAGGTGCACAGATTTTCTATGAAGTCTTTTTTATTTTTCCTTTTAATGATTTTTCTTAAACTGGAGAGAGTAGATCCAGTTCTAGATCTAGCACTCTAGAGGCTGGAAAATGGTGCCACTCAGGCAATTTTACTCCATAAGATATCACATGGTATACCCATTCTCAGTTCCTATAGACTGCCCTCAATACTCTGTCAGAAATCCTTGTGGGGCAGGAGAGTTTGACAAGGTATCATGAACATTTTGCAGAACTGATTAGGCATTAAGTTCTCTTTTACGGCATTTTTGAAACCATTTTTTCTGATAAAGAAAATACACGGCATTGTCCATATATGTTACCTCATCCTTCTCTGAGCAGTTTAATTTCAAAATTTATTTTCTTCTTTTTTATTAAGTGAAATACCTTTACCAATTTTAAATTCAAATGCAGCAGGAAGGAAAAAAACCCCACATTATTTCTTTCTCACATTAAGATTTTTTTATCAATTTCTAATTTTAGTTCTTTTCACGTTTTGTTTGTTAGGCATAACTGGGTCAACACTTTCATTCTTTCAGGTTGAAAATCCTGTCTGAAGAAAAGCAAAGTTACTTGTCATGAAGCAAAGAAATGGCTGTGAATAATTTATAAGAAAGTAAAAATATTCTGCTTTTGAGATTTTAACAGGAGAACAACCTCAAGTTATAAATTATTATAATTACACTGAAATATGCTCTCCATCCTCTTATTCCTTTGCTGTGATTATTGCCACATTACTTTTTTTGCTCGCATGGCTAGCAGTCTCCTGAGCACCATGGACATGGACCCTCCAAGGCCACGGCCAGTGCCCTTTGGGCCGTGAATCTGGGACTACAACCCTGCTTCATGCTTGTCTTAAAATGTTCATTAGGATTCTTGTAGGTTTCTCTCCCTGTAGAGTAACAGGCTGGTATGTGTTAAATGTCTGGTGGGTTGCCAGGTGAGGAGCTGGGGGCTCCAGACGTGAAAATAGTGCTCACAGGAGGTTCTGGGATCATTAGTATGACACAACAGAGATCCACACACCCAATGCTCAGACACAAAGCAACACTGATGGTAGGTAGGTAGTTAAATTCTTGGTATTTGTTTACTTCTGGCTCCTAAAGGCACAGCATTCAGAGACACATTTGCTGTCATAATATTATAGGGTCTTTCTCTCTATAGAAATGGTAAAGCTGAGAAATACAGTATATTTAAGGGAATAGTTAGATCACAGCAATTTGATTTGATAAGAATTCAGTTTCACTAATGCTCTTATTAAAATGTCTGCAACGAATGTGTCAGTTCTCTGTGGTTGCAAGGGAAGAAGATGAATTATTTAGTATTAAACTCTGTCACTTCTTTCTTTGCAATCTTTATACACTTTCTGCAATACAACATCTCTAACATACTAACGCTGACAGAAACCACCAAAATTCCCAGCATCTTTTTCTCATTAATAGACGTCTGATTTTTAGGGTGAAAGTTTAGAAGCACAAGTGAAATAATTAAAACGTAGAATTGCATATATACATAAACCAGCTTCTATAAATAAGTACATATAATTTGTTGCAGTTGCCACTGGAGTCAGTAAGTTCATATGCCTTCCTGTGACAAACATAATCTTTTACAATCCTGGCCCACTTCTTACAATGAGATCAGACTGGCAAGAGAGGGAAAGGGCAGGGACTCCACAGGTTCTTATCAGTGTAAGTGATTCCAATAATTTGCATGGGCAAGATTTCATCAATGCATTCAGTATTTTCACATAAGATGTGGTCGTATACAGTAAGATTATTGCTACCGATGTATTCCCAAAGGAGATACTCAAGTATTGAGTCCTACAGGAGGAGTTTGAAGTGTGCAATACCTACTGCTCTTCCTTCTTGCCACATGCTTGATCATTGACTATTTAGTTATAGACTGAGTCTTGGGGGAACCTGACCATCTCTTGTACTTCAACCTCACCACTGACTCAGAGCAGTATATCCTAATTCTTAATATGAAACCTCTGTGCAATATTCCCCAACTCCCCCCATAAATAACTACATTCCTGATTGACATACTACTTATATTTGTCCCCCTCATTTACCAACCAGTGAGGATGCTAAAGTTCTTTGATCAAAAGTGGGTGGTGAAGTTGACAGTAATTTTGAAGTGGAAGAGCTAAGTAAGTAATAACAGTGCAGGGGAGGCAGGCTTGCTGGAAACAATCCTGCTTTAGATCTGCGTTTCTGGAGGACTCATAGTTTAAATTACAGGCCCTCAAATTTTAGACTTCTGGAGAGGCAAAATGTCTGTGAGCAGATTCTGAGCATCCCAACTGATTGGCTCAGACATACTGAGTACCAAGTGTGTATTATCTTTCTGTATTTTTATGTGCTATTTATATTTTATGGGTGAATATTACAGGAATATAAAATTTTGATATTACAAAGCTTCCTCCAAAGTAAAAAAAAAGTTAGTCTTTTTCTCATGGAATACCACAGAGTTATTATGGCATCTCCAAGTAAATTTCAGGTTAATGTCATGGTGATTTCCCTTGAAGAGCGATTGGATATCTTCTCACATTTATGTGCTATTAAATTGTTTTCCTTCTTCCACAACTCCCCATTTGTGTAAGGATCATGCAGAATATTACTGCACTGGCCTTGCTAGGCATACAACGCACCATGACATACCATGTAGTGAGTTCAAAATTACTCTTCATTCAATGCCTTCATATTGCATGGAAAAGAGAGGAATCACATTTTCTCTGGTTGCCTCTGCACTGAGAAATTCCTACTGATTTAGCCTCATCTGACCTTCTATTCCAGGTCACCAATTAGATTTCTCTCAGCTTTGCAGTCATTAAAAATCTCAGTGGAATTGCATCACTCTATAGCAGAATTATGTTCCAAACCTCCCTTTTTCTCTTCACTACCAAAACACCCAAGCTTTTCATATTTCATTCTTATCCACCACTTCCTATATGTTTACTAAAAATTGTCAGTGTAATTAGACAACTCAAATAGGTAATTCTTGCTGTATATGAAAGAAAGTACGCTTTGTTTTTTCCCTTCAGAATAATGTACTAAAGCTTGGAAATTAAAATTTATTAGTGACATTTGCAATAAGAATTATAACTAAAATGTCCCAAGTAGACCACTACTAAGTGGTATCCAGCATGTGACTGGGCTACAGGATTTTCAGGACTTGCTTGCTGACTACACTCTAAGGAACCTTTTTCCCTAAGCTAAAAGCAGCCTTGGGTGAATGCTGATCACCCTTCTTGTGATTTTCAAAACTCCCTCTATGATTTTAATACCCAATTCCATTAACCTCAGCGCTAGGCCTGTTAATCCTGTAGGTAGGCTAGAAAATCTTGAGCTGTATGCAGGTGCTTCAGAGATTAGAATGCTAATCATTCACATTTAGCTGCTACTACCAATATAAGAAGGAAGGCAAAGACAGCAGAAGAGAGAGACAGACAGGCTTGGATTAACAGAAAGGCATATCCATCCCATGTACTTTTTGCCTTTTTCTGAACAAGAATAACTCAATCTTTTCTCCATCATTCTTGTCCTAAAGTTTTGGAGCCTAGAGCACCAGACAGCTTTTAACAAATGATAGCCCGGAGAACAAAAAACATTGGCGAAAGGGGGTTCCCTTGTCCCCTTCAATGGGTCATTTTCTTATACTATCAAACAAAGTATCAATTTTATTGTGGAGATTTTCCTACAACCAGAATATGCTTCTGCAGGAAATGTGTAAGATCTACTCATATTATAACATCTTTGGATATTCAATGATCTTTCTTTGGAGAAGTTAAAGTTTCACCTGAACATTTATAGCTGTTGATCCATCCTCTCTTACAAGGCATTAGCCTTTGGAAGACAGAAAAACGAGTACTTTCCTTTTCAACAGATTTTACTCCAACGTGATCAGTTATTGCACTGAGTTACCTGTATTTTCCTCCTTAGACATAGATAGGGGAGAGAAAAAGGGGGGTGTTCTGTGACAGTAACTGCATTTTTACTTTTTTGTTCTTGATTTATGGATATTTCAATGTTTTTCTTTAAGAAATGATATCCAAGACATTTTGGAAATGTTTTCATATGGGAAGGTGGCTGTTACAGTGAACAGCTGAATCATATTGCAGAGACCACTGAGCGCTGCCAAATTAAAACCAGGGCTGTCTGAGGCACTAAGACAAAGCAGGACATCTTATAAATTAAAATGAAAACTTCTTTATACAGTCTAATAGAGAGTCATGAAAGGTTTGGTATTTCTACATTTTGGGGTGGGGAGAAATGCCAAAGGCAAAATTCTTGGGTTTATGAAGACCTTTCAATGCCACTAATTTCAAAGAGATATTTAAGAGAGTGTAAGACTTACATACACATTAATGCTCTCTCATGGAAAGGAGATGTCCCTGTTAAATGAAAATTAAGTCCAGAAAGCTTATGCTTTGATGCAAGATTTATTGGTACTGCAGCCAAAGATTTCCCACAATCTCTTGTCTTTGTCAGAAAAGGTTCAAGAAATAGCTTGATGCTGTTTCTCTTCCTCCACACCTGGTCTTGTAGGGCTGAGTTGCTATTTGGTTTTAAACGGAACGATTTTTACCTTTTCTTAAATAAAAATAGTCCATTGACTCATACTGCTGGGATTTTTTTGGTGTGGGCCTAAAATTACACTCTGTGTCTGACTCTCTACGGCTTTGAAGCTACTATAGTAATTCACTGGTTACAAAAATGAGTGGAAAACTGTGAGGTTTTGGACAATTCCAGTTAAACTTCCTTTGTAAAAGTACAAAGGACTGAATGTGATACAAGGCAGATAAGAACTGAAATATTTACCACAATAAATTTCTTGGTTTAGTATAGTTGTATATTGAGGCAATTACTGAGAAAGCAAAAATATAAAATAATTTATGCTTGTGGATCCTAGATTAATGAAATTGCTGACAATTTTATTTTACCTTATCATAAATAACTTTTATTATGGCAACTACTAATATTTGTAACATAAGAATTTGGCAGTTTTCTACTATAGGCAGAAGAAATAGAAAAACTCTCAGTATATCATGGACTGAAACAAAGAAAAGCTGTGGGATGTTCAGTTTTCTTTAAAAGAGTTTTTCCAAACTGCATGTGGAAAACCACATGAACAAGGATATGTGTATACATTCGCAGAAAACTGCCTTTGCCTTCTGTAATGCCAATTAGAGAGTAAAGATGTATCTGTTTTCCATGGGACAGTGCGTGTCTTTATAACCATAGTAGGAAAGAAGAGAGAGGCTGGAGATAGCCTTAAGCAGAAACTCAAATTTATTCCTGTCAATGCTGAGAAAACTATTTGGACCCTGTTTCCCAAGTGAAGAAAAAAGAACCTGATAAGAAAAGTCTCCAACCTCCTTGGATGAAAACCTGTTCCTCAGAAGACATTACAAGGGAGAAGAACTAAGAATAAACTAACAAGAACTACTAGAATTAGGAAAAAAAACCAAACCCATTACTCAGCAGGGCTTCTAAAAGGCTGGAGAATGTAGGAGCAAACAGAATCGACAAAAGTGAAGTTTAGCTAGTATTGCAAAGGAAGTTAAGAAGATTGTGGAAGGATTTTCAACTGTATACAAATAGAACAAGGAAAGTAAAGGTAGTATCACTAAAAATTTGAGAAAAAGGATAAAACATGGACTAGACTCACTGCCGTGGTTTAACCCCAGCCAGCAACTAGGACCATGCAGACGCACGCTGACTCCCCTTTTCCCCCCAAGAAGGGCAGGAAGAAGAGGAAGAACAGAAGTGAAAAGGGGAAAAAAACCCTCATGGGTTGAGATAATAACAGTTTAATAGAACAATAATGGAAAAGAAATAATAATAATAATAATGCTAAACGAATATACAAGACACAAGTCACTCTCACTGCCTGGTGAATTGGGTTGGGTTTCCCAGCCCAACTTGAGCAGTGATTGCAGATTCCCACCCCCTGGCCAGCCCTCATTTATATACTGAGCATGACATCTATGGTATGGAATATCCTGTCTGCCATTCCATCATTCTGTCTATGTTCCTTCTCAGCCTCTATGGGAAGCTGAAAAAAGTCCTTGAATATTACAAACATCACCTAGCAACAACTAAAACAATATGCATTATTGACATTCTTTTCGTACCAATTCTAAGACATAGCAGCCACTAGAAAGATTAACTCTATCCCAGCTGAAACCAGAAACTTGTATAAATGCATAAAAGTACAAAAAAAAAACCAGAAAAAAATAAGAAATGGGATAAAAAGCTGCATTGATTTTGTACAGAACTTTTATGCCAGATCAAGCCATCAAAGATCCTGGCAGAATTTATTTGCTTGACAAAAGAATTAGAAAAGATTAGGTGCTTCTGATTAAGGCATTTGAGGGTGGTGCTACACGAGAAATCATTAGGTCAGCCGAGGAGAAGAGTACACATAGGAATGGGACTGATGGAGAGAGACATCATTGTGTTATGCAGAAAACAGAAATGCTGGGCTGGAGACTCTCTAGGAGTTGAGCTCCTTGAAGGACCAGTGTGGGAACAGATTCTGTTTCATGTTTGCAGTAATGGTTGTCATAGAAAAGAGGGACATATGTTAATGAAATTTAATGATAGCACCAAAGAGCAATGAACTGTAAATATAGGAGATACTCCAAATATCATGGAGGAAATGACAGGTGATAATGAAAAAAAGCTACAGGAACAGTCAGAAAATCAACAGCAGAAAATTCAAAGGGAGTAATGATGCTGTTAACCAAGAACAGTTCAACCTGGAGTGATAGAGTGGAAAAGGACAGGGTATGGGAAGATCACAGGATAGTTATACACTCTTGTAATGAATTTGTGAAAAAGGCAAATGCAGTCCTAGTGTGTCCTAGGTGTAGTATTTCCAGTGATAAGCAGATACAATACAGTGTTGACAAATTGTGTAGCATGTACAATTATAGACACACTCAGAAAAGCTCTGTTAAAATACACGACCAATGATGGTTACTGAAACTATACTTGTTTTGCTAAGTACAGGAAGAACGGCATTATTTTCAAAGAGAACTTCCATAATAAGCAAGTCTGGAAAAGTACACGTCCTGGTTTCTATTTTTCTACAAGCTGACTTTACTGCCTGGTCGTACAGACACCTGCTCCCCTTTGCTCAGGTCTCAGAGAGAGACCGGCTGCAGCCTCTCATTTCCTGGGTGTTGCCCCACCAGCACAGCGCATTCCTCAGAAATGCGGAGAAAGGGGAGAGCACAGCTACAGAGCATGTCTCTGCCTGGTTATTTTGTTGCTCTTCCTCCAGCCAAAGCCAAATGCTGCATCATGAACCATGAAGCTTTTACTTGGGTGAGACCCTTGGGTACTGCTCTGCTTTCTCAGCATGCCTCAAGGTGGGAAGCAAACTCTGCAGTTAAGTGGCTGCCTTCCAGCTGAATGAACTATCACGTACTGAATGTAAGAGCTTTGGTTGGCACGCATGCTTATTTACCTCTGGCATTAGACCTAAATGACAAGACAGCAAATTATCATCCTTCCCCTTGACAAAGTGGCCAGGGTAAGACTCCCGCAGCACAGCAGTGACAAAGTGGAAAGAGGGAATGTGTTCGCCATCTGTGACACTGAGCCACGTGGCTCATCACTCCATCCTATAAGTAGCCCCTCATCACTACACAGCTACAGTTTCAGCAACAGCCTGACCCTTAATTTGGCTACCTGTTTTCGCTGGCCAGCTCAGAAACTGCACAGTGCTGCAATAATCAGCGAAGCACAAGATTTTTCTATGCGAAACAACCACCTGCTGATTGCATCCCTGCTCCTGGGTACTCACTTTCCAGCAGTCGGTGGGCAGCTCTGCTGGCCATGTGTGAGAAACCAGGACCTTACACCGTAAGGGACAGAGCATCAGGCAGCAGCAGAAATGGTTTTGCAGGGTGCAGGTCAGACCGGTGCCCTCCTTATCTGAAGTCTGATGTTCCTTGGGACTACTCTGATACAGATAATCCTTTGGTTTATTTTAGAGCTGCTCAACAGGCAAGAATCTGTTTCAGCTGCCACAAAAGAGAGAGTTCTTACACAAAGATGGTACAGAAACAAGAACTGTGATTTTTTTTTTGTCTGTTACTCCAGTTATGCTCAGGTGCTCGTTCAGTGCACCCACAGGCTGTGTAGCTCATGACTATGTTTTTTTCTCGCCTTCATTGTTAATCTGTAACCAGTGAATTTATGTGCAGGCAATCCTACATGAGACAGAGCCAGCAGGAGACAAAATTGGGCAAAGAGGATTGCATCTGACAGAGCTGTTTAAATAAATTGTTAATTTTCTTAGAATACCGGGGGACCTGTCTGTAGCACCAAATCTCCATAGCTTGTAATCTTATGAGCCATCTGTCTCCCTGTACACCAGAGAAGGCTATGGACTTGGGAGCATGATGAAATATTAGGATGTAAATATTGAGGGGCTGGGAGATTATTGCAATATCTAATCCTGTATCTTGCAAGATGATGGGTTCCCCAGCCTCCCACTGTGGTAAGGGAATATAGGGTGTTCAAAATCTGAGCTCTGAAATACACACAGGTTTAGCAAATTGGATCAATTTTACCATTAGATGTGTGAATACGTGTGCCTGTATTTTTGTATTTTTTCTTTTAAATATATATTCTACCCGTTAAAACCACTATATGTTACGTTCAATAACTCAAAACGTAGAATAAAATATCCCACTCAATGTATTGACCTTTAATGCATACTTGCAAAACTATGTTTTTACTCACCTTTGCAGAGGACAAGGACTGGATTAAATCTAGCTAGTACTTATTCATTTTTTGCAGGAGGGATGTGTCTTTGATGGAAAGAGTTCATATCTTCTTCGTGGGCTAGGGAATATATTACATTTACTTTCTAAAATGAATAAACTTGGTATGTAACTCGAGGTCTTCTATTTAGTCTAAATTAAATATTCAAAATGAGGTCTGGTCTGTGGTCATGAAATGAATTTGTTTATAGATATCTCTCCTGAAAAATGATGAGACTTCTTTGAAAGACTAATAAATGTCTTTTCAACTCACAAACTGTTCACTGTAATAATTCATGTCCTCTGTGGCTTTATACCTCAAGAGAGACAGAATATTCTTGTGGTAGAAGAGCAGGGAAGAACTTCAGGAGACCTGTGTTTCATTTCCAGTTTAAGAACTGAGAGGTTTGAAAGAATAGGAACTATATTATATCTTTAGAACTGGCCTTCAGTCACTTTTCTTTGAGTTTCCCTACCGTAGCAGTATTTATATGCCTATGTAAAGCAGTTTGAAATTTTTGCCTGAACTGCACTCAATTTTTTTATGGGACTCTATTATGTATTAATCATAATTTACAAATGAACTATCACACACACTTCAAGTTGTTACAGTTATTTTTAGATTTGTTCTGTGAAATGTAACTATCCCATTTTAATAAATATTAAAACGAGTGCCTTCTCCCAAACTCTGAAGATCATCAAGTATAAAATGCCACACAAAATCACTCCGCTTATTTTCCTTTAGCCATCTAACAAAGCACCAACCCTTTCCATAGAAAGTCCAAATAAGAAAGTACACTTTTTACCTTAGCCCAAAACAGCATCTTAGAGCTGATGTTGCTCATTGCAAGTAACTGTCAATGTGTATTTTTCAATCAGATATACAACAGATTGATACAACTTCTATAAGACAACTATCAACAAATCTCTAGGTGAAAGAAATGCCACAAATGATCAGCTTCACTGAATTACGTGAAGTCTTATAAAGCAGCTAAGAAATGTCAGTATTCCCCCTTCTGATAAACCCCAGTGAAAACACAGCTCATGGACTGCTGTCACTATAATGTTCACATAAATATATACATATATATGCTGTCACTAAAGTATTTTCCTTCTCCCATATAGAAGACTTTTCTTTCTGGAATTCCAAATTATAGCCAAAAAATCCCACTAAAAGAAGATGTCAGAAAATTAGGCTTCCCAGTTCAATAGCACTGATGAATACTGACAAAGATCAATGTTTTGTTGTTATGCTAGAATATGCATAAACAAGTTTAACCAAGAATCAGTCTTGTTATATTCTTTATAAAGATATGATGGAGTAATTAATGGGCCAATAACTAAATTTCATAGCTTTGATAATTTAGAAATAAGTTATCCAGGGGACATTAAAAATGGATTTCAGACATTTTTACAGAATAAATCATGTTCTAAATACTAAAATCATTCCAATGCACCAGAAAGTGCATGGCAGCACACAGCAAATGATGCTACCAACCTTGTCAGAGACTCCAAAACTGAAGTATCTGTATGCTATATAAAAGCACTCTCATTTCACCCTATATTTGAATGCTCTTTATGGAAATAAGAAGAACTTGTCTTTAGCTGAGAGGTACTCATTTTCAGAGCTGTTAGATGGTTAAAATCCTACTAGGTTTTTGAAAAAAATCAGTATGCAACTCCAAAGAATACACATTCTTTTCTTTCTACAAACTGTTGGAACATTTTACAATCTCTTTCTTCTAAATGAAAGCGACAATGAATTCAATCCAAACATCCAGTACACTGCTTTAGCTTCATGTTTGTCATTTGGTCAGGAAATGAATGCAGCACCATTTACAAGGCTTACTACTTCACAAGTAACGAGCCTGTTTCAACAGCATGGTTTCCAAACAGTGGTGAGGAAAACACTTTTTGGCTTTTTTTCTTCTCACTGTCTCTAATATTTTAGTACACATCGTGCTTCAGATAGAATTTCATTTTTGGCATTGGCTCTGATCCTCTGCCTATTCTTACGCAAAGGAATTGAGAAAAGATCTCTCACTTCCAACCTTCAGCACGGCATTGGTTGTTTCCTGAACAACTTTTGTGTCCTTCCCCTCAGAAACACCATCCAGAAAACCTTTGCAAACTTATATTACCTGCAGAACGAAAAAGTACTTCATCTGTGGAATCTAAACGTAATTTATTTTTATGTTCCACTAAAGGCTCCATGTTCAGCATGTGTTCAGCTCAAAAAGTAATCTATGTTATCCACAACCATGATTTTGTGTGTTTTAGTTGGGGCTGACTGTGTGGCCAGTCACATAAGACCTCCATTAGCAATACTGTAGCCAGAAGGTGAAGGGAAGTGATTGTTCCCCTCTCTGTGGCACTTGTGAAACCACATCTGGAGAAAGGCGTGCAGAGGTGGTCTGCCCAGTAAAAGAAACACTGATATACTGGTGCAAGTCCAGTTGAGAGCCACCAAGACGGGGAGAAGCTGGAACATATGATGAAGGAGGAGAGGCTGAAAAAAGTGGGTTTTTTCAGCCCTAAGAAGGGAAAGTGTTGGGAGGACCCTACCATTATATGCAGCTACCAAGGGGAGTAGGGTGCAGAAAAGATAGAGCCAGACTGTCCTCAGAGGTGCCTAATGATAGAACAAACAGCAAGGGACACAACTCACGGCAGGGGCAATTCTCTTCAGGTAATAAGAAAAATAAATCCTCACCATGATGGTTGCCAAACAGTGGAAGGGACTGTCTAAAGAATCTCCATCTTTGGAGACAGGCAGAACTGGCGTGGGCACAGCAATGAGCAACTTGGCCTAAGAAGGATCTGCGCTGAGTTACTGGTGGCTAGCACATAAATGAACTCAAAAAAATACATTAAGTTATAATCTGAAGAGGGCAGTAAAATAGATTCTGCTTATTAGGCTCAATGAGGAAAAAATCAGTGAAACCAGAAGATTAGGTGCTAGATGGAAAAAAAAATTACCCTAGGAATCCCTTGACTTCAGATTATTCAGTTTTTCTTGTGTTTTGCTTTCTTTTATTAACTTCAACTGTTTTATTTGAGAATATTTAAGATTATTTTGCATGCATAAAGGACAGCAGTGTGTAGAGTAAAATGAATCTTATATATCAGGGACTTGTTATAAAACGTGAACAACACAACACAGAATTCAGCACATGAAGAATAAGATGGTGGGCCTACAAATCTTGGCTCTAAATCTCAGCTATGTGGATTCATCTAATAATGCAAAACCAGTTAAATGCATAAAGGACAGCAGTGTGTAGAGTAAAATGAATCTTATATATCAGGGACTTGTTATAAAACGTGAACAACACAACACAGAATTCAGCACATGAAGAATAAGATGGTGGGCCTACAAATCTTGGCTCTAAATCTCAGCTATGTGGATTCATCTAATTGCACTCACAAGTTGCACTCACAAGTCTGGCAGCTGTCATAGGGAGTGACAATTCCTAGAGCTGCAGGCATCCTGCACCTCAGGATTAATACCTGTATCTATTTTAAGGTTTGTAGATAATTTGACTTGCAGTATGAAAACACAAGACAGTCTCAAAAAATTGTTACTATAAGCAAGTGCAGATGCTACCATCATCAACCAAACAGTAAAAGGAACAGACTTCCAACATCTCTTACAAAAGTACTATAAAAATATTAAATCTTTTTTATAAAAGATTGAAATCTATGTGAGAAATCACATTTCTTATGCAATCTCCTGTCTGATTTTGTTTTTAACAAATTATCTCCATAGTGCTCCAAGATGCCATGTGGCCACCTCTGTTAGGAGACAGCCATCTCAAACAATCAATTTTTGTCAATATCTTGGTAATGACATCAGTCCCACTTTAAAAAACAGCATGTGTGGATGAATTATTTTCACACCACCATTGAAAAGTGCTGCTTTACAGCAGCTGAAAGAATTTGTCTCTTGTTTTTTGTACAAAGAAGTTGTCTCTGCTTTTTTTTTTTTTTTAAGATTTACGTAAAAGGAATAATATAGAATCAAAAACAAGAGATGGAGGCTGTGATACTCAGCTGCCTGGGAAAGCACATGCTTCGATACACGACTTAACAGGGGTCCATTACCAGTTTCAAATGGCCATCTGTAGGCACCCAATATTTTGTTTTGACTGTCACATTTCCACACCCAAAGCAGTTCATTACCTAGTGCTAAAAGATTTTTGTCTGCTCAGCTTTACTTTTAAATTCTGTTTTCATTCCATTTTAATTCCAGTATAACCCTTTTAAGAACTCACAGTAACACTGGATGAGGTCAGCTGTGGCTTTGTGTAATCACCTCTTGAAAACCTCCAGGGATGCAGACCCCATGGTGCTACTGGGCAGCTTACTCCAGTGCTACTCTAGCCTCTTAACAGAGATGTTTTTCTCGGTGTTCTGCCTAAACCATCCCAAGCTGCAACTTGTGGCCACTGCCCCTTGTTATACTGCTTGCCACTATGACAAAGAGCCTTTCCTACTGAAAAATAAACTGCAGGTCCCTTTGTAAGGTAAGTGAAGTAGAACTACACTTTCTATTTAACATTTAACAGCTGAATCATAATTTTTGGTGTACTTTTAATTTGTTGTCCCGAACAATAATGGATATAACCCTCTGCCCAGACCCTACTTACAACAGCAGTCTTGCTAAGAGGTGATTTTAAACGTAATGTTCCTGTTCCTGGTAAGAGCACAAGAATTTCAGTTTAACTTACTATGCTGTCAATACCTAACAGTGTTCTTTGCCATAGGCAGTTAATGCTGTTCTTTTGTAATTCTACCCATAAAACTGCTACATCCCCAAATTACCATCATCAGCAGTTGACAATCTGCCATCTTTCTCTTGGAAGCATTACTTCTCTGACATGTTATAGGATAATATGATAGCAAATGTCTAGTTCTAAGAATCTGCGAGTACATTAAAATAAATCTTACCTTACATCAATATGAATACAAAGCTCTTGTAGTGTGACTTGTTATATTTTCTGTGCTGCTTTCAGATATTACAAGCTAAACTGGATCAGGCTGGATTAATACTTTCAGAGATTACCAGAAACTAAATTCTTCATACACTGGTACAAAAGGTAATTAGTTATTTGAGCATTAATTCGAATATGAATAATCCAAAATCACCCTAGGATAGGGTACGCTATAACGTGCTAGTCAAACTGCCACCTTTAGAAAGAACATAAAACAAAAGTCCAGACAACATCTGATTGCAAATGCCATGACATTGGTAACTTGCCAACTGGAAGACTGCTATTTTTAAGACACAAAAAACTCAAAACACAAAAAGTAAAATCTGAAGGTACAACCTTGTTCTGTTTTGAAACGAAACTCATGGCTTTTGCTCTCATAGTGCAGTGCTGCAGGAATTAGAAAAAAGATGCCCTCCTGACTGTTGATGGTTGCCAAGCTTGTTATGGAACAGCAGGACTTGTTCTAGCTGACAAGACCTCCTGCAAAAAGGCTCACCCATCTTTGTGCCATTTTTCACTTTTACACTTTTTCTAGGCTGTCAGAATTCTAAGAAAATCACTGCAGGTAGAAAAACATCTGAGACACTCTATTGTAGAAACCAACTGATTGTTATTAACTGCTTTAAAACATCTTCTATGTTTAAACTAAAGACTTATAAAAATAGAGAAACCTTTCAACCTGTTCCCATACTGTCTACATGGGCTTCAAGATGGGATTAATTGTGCGTAATTACGTGTATTCTATAACAGCAGCTGCCTTAAGGTTTCCCTTATGCTCTGGCTGAGGCTTCCTAGAAGCTTCCAGGTCAAAGTGTGCAGAAGGACGCGAGACTCTTGAGCAGTGAGGATGGACCTGGCAGAACAACTTGCTGCCCTCCCTGCAAAGGATGTCCATGCAGAGAGGGGGGGGTGGACTCTCTGCAGAGCACTCCCCCGTGCAATACCTCTGTAACTTGCTTACTGAGGCCATTCCTGTCCTCTCCTCCCTTCTCCACACTGGGCTGTCACAATTTACTCATCACTGTAAAGTCTCTACCATATTCCTGTGAACAATTACAATACCAAAAAGGCAAAGAAAGGAGTCAACCTGTACAATGCCAAAATGCTGCCTTTTATTAATGTAACAAAATCAATCACAGTAAAAAAGTTTCAGAAACTTTTATACGCAATGCTCAATAAAAACAAGAATTTTGGCAGGACCTTGGCAAATAAAACTGTTAATGCTATAAAGTTGCTCTAATCATGTAACAGACGGGTTTTTCTGTTTAGTTTTCATCATGTTACAGGCATATTTTTTATATATTGCTTCTTGGCATATCTCTACAAGAGAAAGAAGGTGCCTCCTTTTACAAAAGAGGCATATTTTTATTAATCTGTCTGTGCCCATGGGCAGTTACTGCTCATGCTGGGTCATCTTTGCTCATGATCTTTTATGACAGTCAGAGGGGTTTTTTTTCTAAAAAAGAAGATGTAAAAATCAGAAAAATTTAATCTTCTCTCAAATACAGCTGACTGAAACCTCATGGTAGAAAACAAGAATGCAGAGGAACAGGCCAGATCAGAGCATGGTGGGGAATACTGTAAAATGTTTTCTTTGTAAATCAGACAAAAGACATGTTTACAAAAAGAAAAAAAAAAAAGTCTTCCATAATATTAATTTACTATACTAATTCAGACTGAGCTCTGATTTATGAGCTCTACTGCCTCACCAAGAAGTATTCTAGCTCCCAAGCTAATACTTTGTCTTACTTTCTCTTTTGGGATTCAAATAAACTACAGTAAACGACATTTTACATATTCTTCATTCAAGCTGTTTCTCTGTTATAACTATTCATCCTTTTGCCACTTTTGAAGGAGTTTTTAACTTTCAGTATTAATTTATTCTGAAGTTTCAAAATTCATGTTTTGTGTAAGTAAAGCGTTTTTAAGAAGTAATCACTGTGGCAATTCAAATATCATCTATGTTAATCCTAACAAACTGCACTGAGATAACATTAATGGTCTGATTTACAAGTAATAAAGCAAGGATGGGACTATTCTTAATTTATCCTGCTGTGTTCAGATATTACCACACATATGGCAGAGGAGATTACCAGCAGTTCTGAGACCCCCACAATTCTTCAGGCATAACAAACCAGACCAATGTCAGAGTAATAAAGTCAGCTCAGGTATAATGCAACCTTTTCTCCTGATTACTTCAGAGCTAAATTTGGCCCAACTTTACACAAAATTTCATTTTGCTTGCTGATTTGGGTCATTGTCTTAAAGCAGAATAGTAGTGAATTCTGTGTCTGAAGGAGACAAAGGATCTACAACCCAGGAGATCAAATCTCTCATTTACTCTTTCCCTAGTTCAGGTTCTAGATAACAAAAGCCAGTACTTACCATCACACAATTTCGAGAAGAGGATGACTTGCTCTCCAGATGTAAAACTTAAAACTGAAGTAGCACTTCTGAAGCATAATTAAACAAATAGGAAAGATTGCACAGACAATATTTCTGGTGAATTTCAGGCCATGTGGGAAGAATTAAACCAATCACTCGTGCAGCTGAAAATAATTAATCTGGCTGCTTAAACAGATAAACTGCTTGCTGTCATTGTGAGAAAGAAATGAAGACAGAGAACAGTAGGTGAAAAAAGCTTATGGTGTATCTGATAACACAACTCTGTCCCAAATGTATTCATTGTTAGAGAAGATAGTTATTACCTATAAAATTAAAGGCTATAAATATAATATAAATAGTGCTTGAGAAAAGCTGGTATATCTCCAAGATTTCATATACAGTCTCTAGTTGTTTTCTGACAGATTAATTACCTCATAATAAAATCATAAAAACATTTAATTAAACGTAAAGTGAAAAGCCATGTACTGCCATGTAATGGAAACATCAGCAGTGATAAATGCTGTGCAGCTGTAGTGAATACATTGTTATACCTGTGTTTATTAGAAGGCAAAGAGAAACAGGTGTGGTCTATGGGGTAAGCAAGAGATTTAAAGCAACAGGATCAGGTTTCTAGGTCAGGGATAATTTCTGACATTTAATTTCTTTGTTTATTGTTATACTGATTTATAAGCCTACATAACACAAATAAGATTCGCATCATTCCATTGTGGGAGACTGAATTCCCCATGTTTTGTATACTCTTCTGAGATGGAAAGTGCTCTGAAAATTAATCTACTTAGTTTACAGAAAATCTTTTGTTACTTGGCTTGCAAACTGACTTCTGTGCCCAATTTTCTAAAGGATCAGGTAAAAAACAACAAAATGAGCTGTGAAAATAAATGCAGAGGGCGGGATCCTTCACTTTCCTATGTTTGTACCAACTTTAGCTGTCAGCCTTTACTTCCTCCTTTCCTCTTGAGATAGACACACACACACATTTTTTTTGACTGTATGAAAAAGACAGCTAGCTTGGGTCAGTGCACTTGCCTTTCCATTGAGTGATCTATGTTAAAACCCACAAATAGACAGGGATGCCCATGATAGCACTATGGCCTCTAGTAGTTGTTAATCACAGGTGAAGTGCTGTTACCTTCTGTGTGCTCTAGCCATGCACTGCGTGATCAGGCACGACAGGCAAAGGGAGGCTGTGGCAGCTGGGTATACAATCGCTCCCCTATTAGAACATGGGTGGCTGTTTCATTAGTGTTTAGTCTCACTGGGAAAGCAACTGCCCATTAACAGTACAGGAATTAAGGCACCCTAATGCTAAAGTGCAGCAGTACAGGTGAGATGGATAAGAGGACAGAAAGCAGAAAGCCATGGCGAAGCATCAGGGAAGAGTTCTGTGCTGCTCACATGAGCTGAAGTTATACTGACCGTGGGCACCGGAGTGACAACGTCACCCAAGGCCCCCTGAAGTATGCAAGGGAGGAGCTTACATGGATATTACCTGGGCTGTGGTGACCTGCCTCACTTTCTTGCCCTTGGTAAGAAAAGCTGCAAGCCCACAGAGTGTTTCTGCTGGACCCTGAATGAAGGATAGATCCTTATCATAAAAACAGACTCATTAAGCCAGATGATGAAGACTAATGCAGAAATCAAAATAAACAAGCCATTACAGTCACAGATATTGGAAACTCTTATTTCCACTGTGTTGTGTGAGGGAAGTCAGAAGGCTACCTACAGATTCAAAAGGGTTACTGTGGTGGAGAGCCTTCTGCCCCTGCTCCTCCACCTGGAACATTTGAAATATCTTACTGTCACTGCATAACTTGCTATAGCCTCAAGAAAACATTCAAGAAGCGTTAATGTCTCTAACCAAAGTTTTGAAAATAAGGCATACTATTTTTAACACCAAGAACCTTTTAGGAAAAATTGTTGGTTAGATTATTTATCACATTATTATTAATGTGTATCACAATTTCATCTTTCCCAATTCATTCAGTTTTAAATGAAATTGTTAGATATATGAATTATTGATTTCAAAAAGGTGGAAGATTAAAACACTGCAATGTAAAGAACACGTCATCTGCAGATTTCTTAGGTCAATTTTCCTATATTTTCTGTCTTGTCTTAAATCTTTCAGTTCACTTGAACTTTTACGGTACTTAAGTTTTTTCTACTTAGCCGAGGATGTTACCTTTAAAGAAAAATATCTTTCCTGCTGAGAGAGGACTGAGAGTGAATGCCTTTATTATAAGAGAGATCATAGGACTTCCTAAAGCAGTGCCTGTGGAATGAACTGAAATGCTCACAACATGTGAAAACACAAGGGTGTTGAACTGTTCCTGATAGGCTTTGTTTTTCTGAGGATAGACAGGAGGACAGGAGATGCTTAGAGTCCTGAACAACATTCAGTTAATCAGACAGACCTCCAGACAGCATAACCAAAATTAAAATTTTATGGAACCTATTTGTTTAAACCCAAGACAATGGCATTTCTGAGATCTTAAAGGCTTGATTATCACCAAACTGGTGCATACTTATGACCCTAATATGCCATTATATTTCTGTTTCTTTGGCATAACAGAATAAGTAGCATTGATATTAAACTGGGTGGGGGAGGAATGAAAGGGGGGAAAGTGCATAGGGAGGGAAGTGGTCACTATGTCATCTCCAGAAAATTTTGACCTATATTTAAAAAAGGTTATAAGTATTAGTCTTATCACAAAGTAAAATAAAATTAAAAAATGAAGTATTCAGAAATTCAGCTGAGGCTCTATCAGTTGATGATACTTCTCAGACTGCTTGATGAATCTTTCCTTACTTGACTCTTTTCATCTCCTTGCTCAAAATATACCAAGTATCAAAGTCAACTGTCCAGACACAACATGCTAACGCTCTCTGCCAAAGTTGAAGACTACATCATACAAAAAATTATTATGTGTATCTATAGTTTTCTGAGGGAAGGCATACAGGGCAAACTTGAATTAGCACCAAATTCAACATCTAGCAATCTGTCAAATTCTGCAGTGAATCTCTTCACCTGCATTAAGAACAGTCTCACTATTAACTTTATTTCTGTGGACATGGAGAAGTGTAGCACATTTTATTATTTCTGTAACTGGATTAAAGATTTTGCAATGTACTCTAAAGCACTTGAGGGCTTTCTTATGAAAGAAAGCTATAAAATTATATTTGAAACCTTTCTCTTCTATGACAAACAGTTGTATTATAATGGAAAAACTACAGGGTATGAGACAGAATTTATTAAGCTTTATTATGTTGAATAATGTTTAGACTAATAACAATTAGGTAGAATAAAAGCATGATGTGAATGTGACTAAAAAGAAATATTTAAACCATGTGGCAGTTATTAATAACTCAATGTAATTTTTGACAGCTGTCCAAATATCTTAAGAACCTATTCAAAGTCATGGTACATCTAGATGCAAAATCTGTATTTATTTGAATATTTCATATCAAAAGAAAGATAAATACGCAAGATATAAACACCAAATAATGTGTATATTCTAATGGAAACAAGTTACTCAACGTGAAAATAAGTGGATAGTTTTTGACAGTACTTTTGAGAGATTTGTAAAGATTCTTGGGTGCTTAATGATGCAGATAGATTTGTACAGAAGTTTGTAAAATGTTCTAAGAGACTTACAGGTTGACACACCTCACAGAATGCCATCCAGAGGGGCCTGGATAGCCTTGAGAAGCGGGCCCATGTGAGCCTCTTGAGGTTCAACAAGGCCAAGTGCAGGGTTCTGCACCTGAGTCGGGGCAACCTCTGGTATCAATACAGGCTGGGGGATGAAAGGATTGAGAGCAGCCCTGCTAAGAAGGACTTGGGGGTGCTGGTGGATGAAAAGCTGGACATGAGCTGGCAACGTGCACTTGCAGCCCAGAAAGAATGAAAAGAAGAATGGCCTGCAGAGCGAGGGAGGTGATTCTTCCCCTCTGCTCTCGCGAAACCCCACCTGGAGTACTGTGCCCAGCTCTGGAGCGCTCAGCACAGGAAAGACATTGACCTGTTGGAGCAGGTCCAGAGGAGGGTGACAAAAATGGTCAGAGGGACGGAACACTGCTGCTATGAGGACAGGCTGAGAGAGTTGGGGTTGTTGGAGAAGAGAAGGCTCTGGGGAGACCTATTGTAGCCTTTCAGTACTTAAAGGAGACCTGCAAGACAGATGGGACAAACCTGGGGACAAACCTTTTAGCAGGGCCTGTTGCAATAAGGACAATGGATAATGGCTTTAAACTAAAAGAGGGAAGATTTAGACTAGATACAAAGAAGAAATTTTTCAATATGAGAGTGGTGGAACAGGTTTCCCAGAGAGGTAGTAGATGTGCCATCCCTGGAGACATTCAAGGTCAGCTTGGATGGGGCTCTGAGCAACCTGATCTAGTTGTAGATGTCCCTGCTTATTGCGGGGAAAGTTGAAGTAGATGACCTTTAAAGGTCCCTTCCAACCCAACACATTCTATGATTCCATGATTATGTACTTACAAAAAATCACTTATGAGAAAAGTCCTTGCTGATGATTTAATATGCCATTACTTAATATTACATACTTTCTACTTTAATTGAAGTCTTAAGCCCTAGCACAGCACTCCATTGATCTAGATAGGGCCAAATATTGTCTTACAGGCTGTTTATAGGTTTAGGACCATAACGTCTAGCAGTAGCATAGAAACTGAATAATAAAACTCACCTGTTTAAATTATACACGGCTACCTTAAAAATAGACACAATCCAAATGTCACTGGCATCATTAATTACTAAACAGTACTTTCTTTCAAAACTGGAATTTGTTATGTACTACCTTGTGTGCTCATAGACACTGTATATGAAATAAAAGGTGTTTATGCTTCATTCACATAGTACATGCATTTCTGACAGAACAGAACAGAATAGGTCAATAAGGTATTATATGACAAAGGAAAATACACAGATTCATAGCTGTTTTGGTAGCCTTCTGCACAAACTGACTACAACATGGCTTTGCCAGACCAGTTGACGGTCTCATCCCCAGACCACAGGGAAGCCAGTAGCAATGGAGAGCCACCAGAGGAGGTGAGGCATCTCAGAGGTGTACAGCAAATGGACACCAGGCAACAATCACTATTTTCAGCAACAAAAATTTGCATTGAATATAAAGATTCCATTTTGCACAGTGCTCACACTGTGAAAAGTTACACAGAGCAGATCTCTCAGTGCCCAGAGAGATCACAACCTTCATCCTCAGAAATTTCCAAAATCTGGCTGAACAAGGCCCCAATCTACCTTTGAAGCTGTCCATGCTTTGAGCCTCAGTCAGGACAAGGTGACTTTCAAACGTCTGTTCCAATCTTGGTTTACTATGATTCTTTTCTTGAGAAGCCTCCAGAGGATAGAGAACATCCTTTTGCCTGGTCCCCATCTGGGTGCTAACTAAGGCTTGCCCAAAGGGTAATTATTAAGAATTTTGATAAGAGTCAGCAGAGCACTCAGTATGGACACAAACTACCAGAGGCCCCAACAGAATATGTCATTTTTGAGAAAAAAAAAATTATACATTAATTTAAAAGAAATAACCAAAATGTTAAATGTGCATTTGTCCTTTCATAGTATGTAAAAATTTACCTTTTTGTTTGCTACATGTCTCAACATGTCCAACCAAAACATAGCTGGTTTTTTTTCTGTGCCAAAAATCTGGTAGTTACTGATTACAGAACAGAAACTTGCACTTGCACTCAATGAAAAAATCAACTATTTAGTCAAGTGGGAGACAAATAAGTGACAGAAAAAGAAAGAAATTCAGTCTTCAAAGTTATTAAATACACAATAAAACTAATTTCTATCTCCAGCTTTCTACTAATTTTTAGTAACCTGCTGCAGTCTTTCTAAAGTAAATTTAGAAAATTCCTGTTAGAAAAAAAATGCAAGAAGCTTCAGTTTAAGAATATGTTTAAACACGTGCTTATCTTTAAGCATAAGCTTAAATTTCGTGAAGTTCCAAGTATATATATATGTATATAAATACTTAACATTAGGCATTTTTTCAATGCCTTTTCTGAAGGATTATATTATTTTCACTTTTCTGCACACATGTAGTCCCTCCCCTTCCTAAGGCTACTTATCTTACTGAAAAAATGCTGCAAACCACGAATATTTCATGCTGCTACCATTATTTTCATCTGGTTCACTATCTGGGGTACTGGTGGCTGCTATCGTTGTCTCCTGAAATAGTGCAGTAGAAGGCTACTTCACATAGTAAAAGAATGGAGAATTGACATGAGAAAGCAATTATGTGGGAAACATTGAATCAAGCATTCCCAGATGGTATATTTATATTGAAAATAAACTGTAAGGGAGCCAAGTTGGAAGTCTGTGAAACTTCCACCATTGTTAAAGGGACACTGTCCCTTAGTCTGGGGCCCCCAAACTGCAAGGGGATTTTACAAAACTTAAAATGAAATAGAAAATTTCGACTAAAACTCAAAGCAGTAATTTTATTTCTTTTAATATGAATGTCCGTCTCAAGTCCTAAGATGTCTAACAGTACTATTATGCAGGGGAATGTGAATCAGAAAACAAAACTGGATGAATAGTCAGGCTGAGTGTTTTCCAGTGTCACAGTCTCAACTTTGTGAAATACAGAAAACAAACAAGAGAGTGATAGATCCCAAAAGAGGTATTTTTAAATTGTTTCCATTGTAATAAACTGGATTGTCAGGTCAGCATTTTTCATTTTTTTATAAAAAGTATGAGCTTGGTTGACATCAACCCTTTAAAGAAAACAGTCCATTACATTAAATGTCAATGAAAGAGAATGAGCAATTGCTGAGATATAGCAACCCCAGCAGCAAGAGCAACCAAAGCAGAACACCAACTGGGTAAAATCTGCAGATACTTTCAGGACTGTTTATATCACAAGTCTTAAGTTTCATGTAAATAAAAGCCCCATTTTAATAAGAACAGACATTCTACTTCAGTCCTGTTTAGCTTTTGGTACAATGAGGTGTAAAACTTAAAAATAATAAATCTAGCAATTTTGTACTCACCAACAGCAGTAGTGTTCAATAGCATATGCTTTTTTTTCAGCAAAATTTCTGAAGACAAGAAAATAATTGATTTAATGACATTTCGGTCTTTAGTGCAATTATCCAAACTTCAAAGTGTCTCTTACCCATTTTAAAATTTAGGCTATAAATGTATATTTTCTGTGCACATTGCCTCCGATTTGAGCAACAATCAGAAGGGACAAACAATCTGAACATAAAAAGTGGAGAGAAAAAGCTTCTCTAGATATCTTTAAACATCCCAAATATCTCGGTGAAGATTCAAACCAGTTGTTTCAGCTGAACTTATTCACCTATATTGAGGAAAAACTACTGCAAATCTGAATGCAGCGAATTAGAAATCAAGAATAAATATTTTGTGGTGAACTCAATGCAAACTGTAACAAGTTAAGATACCAGTGTATTTTTAAATATTGTAAATATTTTAGTGTTTTCATCCTTAAAATAGAAGGCGGTTAAAAACAGAGAATGAAATCTGAATAGAAGAAACACCAATTAGCAAATGGAAGTAAAATTACCATAATCTTGGGACTTTATATACTATTTTCAAAACTCCCATTAAGTTGTAGCATACACGCAAAATTGGTCCTTTCTTGGTGAAAAACATGGCTGGGCATGACTTGACATTCACCTCCAACAGCTCTATAGTCATTGCACTCACTTTGCACACATGCTAGGAAGCCTACCTGCTGCCTTACCTAGCTTATTCACATACCCAATGGCCAAATGAAATGTTTTGTAAAGCCAGTTATCTGTTTCACTTGACAGAAAAGTATGTTAGAAAGATTTGAAATGGTCATTAGAGAAAAGGAAGATGGTTCTGGTGAACAGCCAGAGCCTGGGACAAGTTGAGTTTTGGACACCAAGGACATTACTCATGTAAAAGCCTGGGCCCAGCTTCCCTCAGGAATGGGCAAAGTTCCCAATTCCTTCAGACATCTGTTTGATATTACCAGACTCACTAGGGAAGGATTCAAGGAGTGCAGAGCTGGCTCAGAACATCTCAGCTATGGAGGCAAAATCCAGTTTTCTGGCAAAAGGAGTTTAGGGAGGCTGGAGGGGAAAGGGACTTGGAAGGGTCAGCTGGATTTGGGAAGAAATGAAGGACAGAGTGGTTCCAGGGCAGGAACAACCTCCAAGGTTAGCCAAACACCAGGATGGAGAGAGGAGAGTGCAATCTCAGGAGGATCTAGCAACAAGCAGAAAGGCATCAGACAGTGCTGGATGGGCTACAAAAGAGCCGTGGAGCACAGTGGACTTGGACACTGCCCTTCCTCTCTCCTCCTCTCCTCATCCTCTGCTTCCACCCCTTGCAAGCAGAAGTGGCCTCCACTTCCCTTCCATGTACCTCCTGCTCACTCTCAATCGTTCCCCAAGCTGCTGAAGAAATGAGAGAAGAGAGCAGGTGCCAGAGACCTGTCTATACCTGCTGCCTACAGTGAAGAGGGAAGACTAGGGATGGACTGAAAACAAAGGCAAGCGTTGGAACAGCTTTGCAGCTAGCTGCAGAAGAATGAGAGTCCCCAGGCTGCAGAAGAATGAGAGTCCCCAGACTGAGACCCCAGCCCTTCCCCGTGGGGCAGGTGGTGGGAACACTACTCAGGATTAACAGACCAGTGCTCATTGCCTCAGCCTCAGAGGGTGTGGGCAGATATGGTCTCTCCAGAGGACATCTAAGAGCTGGCAAGGAACTGAAGGAAGAGCAGTGCTGGGCTGGGAGGAAATCTGATAAAGAAAATAAATCTAGCAAGAAAAACATTTTTCAGGGAGCCGAGAGAACTAAGGGAGAAAATGCATCAAGATGATTATATAAATTCCTGGAATAGACTGGTGAAATGGACTAAAAAAGGGTGACTTTTTCCATTAATAGAAAGATACCTTTCTGAGCTATCCAGTGTGAATAGCTAATTTCAGGAACCAAGAGGTAATATGAATAATTATTTCTTCAGATGATCTCAGAACTTAAGCAATGCCCCAAGAAAGCACTGTGCCGGGGAATACCTAGTCAAATGAACTGCAGAGGCGTGGCAGTGTACCTGGAATTACTTTTATTTATAGGAATAGTTTGGCAATTTTGGAGAAGTTTCCTGGATATTTATTAGTTCAAAGGCCATCCTTTTGAGTCACAAATATTGCAGTAGCTAGCTTATTTTGAGACCCTTGTAGACCACAGTATATCAGAATTCATAACTGGCTGATTTGTCTAAGCTGGCAAAAACAACAGAGTTTGTGGTTCAGGGACAGCATCCAAATTATTAACACAAAATGATTGCCCACAGCCAGGCCTGTTTGGGTTTCATCAGCATTCAGAATCACCGCCATAGCCTAAAAGACAAATAAACCACTAACACCTGAACGAGGGAAGAACCGAAATGAGCACAACACTGCTTTCTTTCTCCTCCTGCTGGGTGAGCTTACAAGTTACCCTAAATCATACAACTAGCATATGGTGTGTCTGGCAGATTAGTGGTGGCACACACAGAGCTGAGCATATCTGGCCCTTTGGTGCATCACTTAGTATGTGCTGGCCAGACAGACCCTACCCACAGCCCTGGAGAGCCCAGCTCCAGCCATGCCACGGGCAGCAGGACGTGGCTGCTCACAGCAGCTGGCACCAGACCTAATAGCAGTGGCACAACCTACCCCACAGCTCCCACTGAATTAAAAACTTCATCCAACTCAATAGCTGCTTGTATGAGCAAAAGTTGAGTGCAGCCACTGCGATGCAACCCAGTAATAATATTGCAGGGACTGGTGAGGAGGAGAATACTGGTAGCACACAACAAATAAAAAATGCAAAATCTCTGCATCTGGTTGAGAGAAAATGCAGCAGGAGAGTCTGATATCTGCATAATTTTCCCAAACAAGCTACAGGGCTGCGCTCAGATTTCAGACAGCAGATCTGGGTCTTCTCTAACTGAAACAAATGGGTGTTTGCCAACAACTTCAAAGGAAGTGTTTAAAAATGAGACCGTTAAGCAGCTAAGGGAGCTGATGTAATCATATTTTAACCCAATTATCCTTTCCAATATGTATTTGTCAGCATTTAATCCCATCTGCCATTGTGTTGCCCAAGTGCCTAAATTGTATAGGTCCCTCAAGAGTTCTCTAGTCTTGGCTAACCTAACAAATTCTGTGCCATATGCAAATTTTAATTTGCAAATGTTCTCCCTCATTTCCAGACTCTATTAAACAACTGGTCTTATTATGGGCACTCCACAGTTAATTCTTTGCCACTTTGGAATTTTACCAATTTTTCTGTTTTATTTTCTACCATTTTACTAATCTCTAACCTATGACAGCAATCTACCTCTAAAACCTTTGTACATAGATGCTTTACTAACTGCTTCTGAGAGACTTTGAAAGAACACTAAAAAAAATTAAAATAACATAAAACAAACATTTCCTTTATTCACTCATGCTGACACAACAAACAGATGCTAGTAAATTTGAGAGTATTTTTTCTTTTCAATAAAATATTCCTCTTTATTGTTTTTATAATGTTTTTATTTCTGCAGATGTTTTATTATTGCCTCTAGTTACTATTTTAGTCCATTTACCTGGGACATCAATGAAGTTCCCTGGTTCCCAATTTCTAGGACTATCTTTTATACTTTTTCAATAAATAGGTGCAATATCCCCTATCAAAGCTGATATAAATTCAGGCAATGGCATATCATATCTTCTAGCAGAAAATAATCTGTGACTCAACCAATCTAATTTAATTCAAATGTAACTACAGCCATAGTGGGACAAAAAATCAGCTAAAACAGTTACCACAGTATAAAAAGTTACGAACTTTAATACTAAATGACAATTCTTTTTTTATGATTTAAGATTAAAGGGCCATGATCCATTTTTTCTGTAACTCTGATTCAGCAAGGCATTTTAAGGTGAAAGATCCAGTTCTCATTTTCACTACATACTCTTTAATAACACTCTTGCAAGCAAAAAGAATCTTAGCGTACATAAAAATCAGTTCTAGTTGGATTACATGTATGCTTGACTCCTATGTTGAGTTGAAGCTTAAGACAAAAAATAGTATGTATTTCACTTGCACGAAAAGTCTATTGATATAATCCAAAGTAGAACACAGTTTTCATTTGTATCAAGCAAATTTCTTGCAGAACAGTAACTTGAATGGTTATTTCAGTTGATGGAAGTAGGCAGCTAAATTTGTTAGAGTATTTAGTCCCTGCATTTCAGAGATAGACCCATGCTAAGAGCAAAATTTAACATTTGGAGCCACAGGAATGGTTCATTACTATAAATGTCTGCAATACTAATCAAGAGAGATAATGTCCTAGTCTGGAAAATAATTAACATTTAACTGACTTGCAAATGTAAAAACCAGGACCCTCAAAATACAGGCATCAATAGATTGAAAGAAACAGGCATCTAAACTTTTAACTACTTGAATTCCTCCCTCTAGAGGACTACTGTAATGCTTAAGGGGAATGACAGCACATTGCAATACAGTGAACACTGGAAAACATGCAGTGAATGGAGTATGTACCTTCTGTTGTGCCTGGTATATCTTTTCTACTCTGAGACATAGCCAAGTTTACTGTATCTGAATTGGAAAAAAAAAAAAAAAAGTAGATGATTCCATCAAGAAGCTCAAATGTGAGTTAAAAGTAACAAAGCGACTGCGGTGTAATCCTTACTGCTTATGTATGCCAGAATAATATCAACAATTTTTTTCCAGTACAACTGCCAGCAAGCAAGGAATAGTACTAGACTAAACACAGAATGTAAAAGAGCATAGAGAATTGGGGTCTGTGCTAAAAGAAATGTGAAACCCCAATGAATGGAGCAGAATGAATTGCAGACCATTCAGAGCAACGTTATAGGTTTCCCACGTGGGCACTAACAGCGGAGTTCCATGAGGTTTTGGCAACAGTACAATTTGCAGTAACAACAAAAAGAGCTTGCTGAATTATTTCAGCATGAAATCAACATATCTCAGACAAAAATAGCCAATGTACATTAAGCAAAATAACTTAAAAATAAAGCACCGAATCTGAGAGAAAATGCAGTGACTTTCATTCACCCCACTTGGTATACTCCTGTTTCTCTGGAAATGCAACCTGAGTGTAAGTCAGGATATCCACGGCAGAGTATTGGAGGGAAAAATACGGCTGAAGGGGGTTTTGTGCGGTGCGTCCCATAGGGTGGGCTGGGAGAGGGAGGAGTTTTACAAGGCAATACACCTCCTTCTCCTCCCTTCCTTTTGCTCTGTTTAGCTTTGATAAATTCCTAGTAATGCGGTCCCTGCAGTCTCTGGTTTTATTTGCTTGTTTAATGTTGTTGTTCACAGAACACAGGTGCCTGTGTTTTTTCAGTGACAAGAAGTTAGCTTTGCAGGAAACACATATTTTCCCTTTCCCCTCAATTAATTTTCTTCTAAGGTGAAGAGAACAACAATTGTCTTTTGCTGGCAATTCAAATTTGTTTTGTTTTGGGTTTTTTTCCCCTTTCCTGCATACTACTCTCACAATATAAATACATAGATTTTTTGGAACTTCGGTTGCATGTGGCATGGCACCGCACTCAGCACACAGCTCAAACAGGGAGGGCATGGGAGAGAACAGAGGGTGAGAACAGAGGCCATAATGTATTCCCAGGGCTTTCAGGTTCAAAAGTCTGCTGCATGCAATGCATTGCAAGCATCACACATTTTGAATGAGGCAGAAGCAGTGCCCAGACATTCAAACGATGGAGAGACAGAACTAACGTGAACTATCAAATGCACAGCATTCGCAGGGTGAAAAGGTGTAGCGGGTTTGGATCTTTGGGAATTTTAAGGGAATACTCTTCCAGGAACTTTCCTGGGAGGAGCAGAATTAGCCAGGAACCTTTCAAGCCTCTTGCCTTTTCCCAGTATTGTCAACCAGGGAGCATTTAGTTAACTCATCTTAAAGGCGATGTAAGCTGGCAGCAGGGCCCAGTGTCAAGGCCTATCCCTCGGAAGTAAAAGATAATGACAGCAGGCCTTGGGGTGCTGAATAAGAAAAGGGACACAATGGGTCCCAAAATTATGGCTTATTTTAGTGACTTTTCTCCTTAAGGACTTTGCCATTTTGTGGGGGTAGAAGAATTTTCTTCGCTAGTCTCGTTCCCACTTTTCCCCTGACAACTCATTTTCCGTCTGCAGTATCCCTAGCTGTGTCTCTTGCTCTTATGTCTGCTACCATGACTGACACCATGACGCTTTCATAGAATTGTCTAGGTTGGAAGGGACCTTAAAGATCATCTAGTCCAACCATCAACCTAACTCTGATAAAAAAAAACAACAAAAAAATCCGAAAAAAACCCAAACCAAACACACACACCACTAAACCGTAATCCTGAGGACCGTGTCAACCTGTCTTTTGAACACCACCAGGGATGGTGCCTCAACCACTTCCCTGGGCAGCCTATTCCAATGCTGGATAACCCTTTCTGTGAAGAAATTCCTCCTAATATCCAATCTAAACCTCCCCTGGCGCCACTTGAGGCTGTTTCCTCTTGTCCTATCGCCTGTAACTTGGGAGACGAGACCAACCCCGGTCTCTCTACGTCCCCCTTCAGGGAATTATAGAGCGCGATAAGGTCTCCCCTCAGCCTCCTCTTCTTCAGACGAAACAACCCCAGCTCCCTCAGCCTCTCCTCATCAGACTTACTCTCCAGACCCCTCACTGGCTTCGTTGCCCTTCTCTGGACCCACTCGAGCACCTCAATGTCTTTTTTGTGGTAGAGGGCCCAAAACTGGACACAGCACTCGAGGTGAGGCCTCACCAGTGCCGAGTACAGGGGGACGATCACCTCTCAGGTGCTACTCACCACACTGTTCCTAATACAGGCCAGGATACCATTGGCCTTCTTGGCCACCTGGGCACACTGCTGGCTCATGTTCAGCCAACAGTCGACCAACACCCCCAGGTCCTTTTCTGCCAGGCAGCTCTCCAGCCACTCTGCCCCCAGCCTGTAGCGCTGCAGGGGGTGGCTGTGACCCAAGTGCAGGACCTGGCACTAGCTCACCAGGACTGAGCAAGGCCCTGAGTACCGGGTTTCACTAAGACCAAGGTAAGAGTAATACTCACTGTGCCACTCAGTGCAGCCCCAGCAGCACCACAGGGCTGTGCTACTTATCTTTTGCCTTTACCACAGCTAAGGGCAGTGTTGCTTCTCTGATACTGCAGCTGGGAGGCAAGGAGCCCCAAGGCTTCCTGAGGCTCCCCTTTCCACTCCTCTCTCTCCAGGAAAGAAGAGCCAAGCAGCAGTTGCTGTAGAGATTGGTGGTGATCTATGGGACCAATCAGGGAGCGGGTAGTGCCATGGAGAAGACTTATATCCCCAAAAGGAGAGAAATGAACAGTAAAGTCCTAATGCCCCAAATGCTACCCTGCATCGGAGGTGCTTCCGAAGGCGAAGTTCTCCAGAAAGAAATGGTGTCTCCTGCCAAGCCTTGCTGAAAAGGTATCCTGCTGCGGTGGACAGTGTGATCAGTTGTCTGGCATTGTGAAAGCTCACAGCTCATGCTTCATTACAAGTCAACATTAATAGCTTTCTGTAGACCACACAGAAATGAAGCTGTGTTATCAACATAGAAACCAAGAAATAATAACAGCAAAGTCTGAATCAGAGAACAAGATGCAGGGAAACTAGCCACTGAAGGCTTCTAAGGGCAGAAGATCATAATAAAAGATCAAACCAACATTAAATTACTTTAGTAATGAAATGAATGAATTTAGAAATGAACGAATACAGCAATTTCTTACCCAGAAAGGATGTTGCTATAGGAACAAATACTGCATTCAAATGTGAAAAAAATTTCTTCATTGCTCTTTCCGAAAGTATTTTGGAATTACTGAGTATTAAGATGAGGAATCAAAAAAAAAAACCAACCAACCACATTAAACAAATAGCCACTTATAGGACTAAGTTTTCAGTTCATTAACTGGAAAGAAGAAATCTGACATCAGAAGGTCATATTCCAGTGACTTGCCAGAAGAAAAATAAAAATGTCTTTTTTTGGGCATTGAGAAGATCAGCTCTTTTGACTGCAGCAGATCAAACATCTCAGCTTTAAAGAATGACAGAGAAAATGAAACTACATGAAAGCAGCCAAAAAGCAATTTGAATATATGGAAAATAAGCAGCAGCAAAACTGCAATGAAACTTCCATTTTGGGACTAGCAAGATCCCCCCCTCCTAGTTTGCTAATTCTCCAGAAATCCTAGCCAAAATTTTTCTTCAATACAACTGCTTATACTCATATACATACACAACGCACAGGTACAGTTAAACATACACAATAAATGTTTGGATACTAAACTCTCCACTCCCACAGACTTCACCCTCTAATTCTCCAGGGGGCTATATATGGACGGAGTATTTACTTTTCTACAGTGGTGTAAAATTAAGTTAGTGAAAGCGAGAGTTGGGCCCCAATGCTTCTCTGAAATTTGCTGTCCTACTTTCCAGCTGTGCAAGTCAGTAGGAGTGGGAAACTGCAGTGCAAGAAGCCGCCAGTGCCACTAGTGCTCCTCAGAGTATTCTGAAGGGTTTGAATTCAGACCACTGTAGTATGAGCTATTGTTTCCACTGTTATTCCCCTTGTAATCCGTGAAGGCTATTTAATGTGGTGTGGGAGGAGGCATGTATTGCAATAAGAAGGGGAAACTAAGGGCATGAGAAAGATTATGCAAGTGCTTCATGAGGGTTTTCAGTGTGTGGCTATTTTCTTTGTAGTCAGAAAAACAAAAAACCCTTATACCTGAATTTTACATGTTACATAAACATCCTGAGGTTATCTATTTGTTGTTCTTATGCTATTTTTCAAACTAACTTATGCCCCTAAATTATACAGAGACTATAGTGGGACCAGTGCTATACTGGACGTTATGGCCACAATATAGTTATTTAACTTCACTGGAATGTTAGGAGCTGCATTTTAAGAATCAATACACTCTCTCCTGAGATGATTACAGAGGTGCAAGTTTGAGGTTGACTAACAGGGTTGCAGCCCTCATGTGCAGAACAAACTGCTAGAAAAGTTACAATCTGAATCACATGACATACTTTCACAGCTACTGTGTGGTTTGTATACAGTTTTAAATTTGATTGCAGTTTTGAAAGGCAAATAAATGAAATTTTACTGGTGTCAAGAAGAGATTTTGCTTTATTTTAACTTAAAAGCCATTCTTCCAAAAACAAGTTCTCACAGCTAGTTGAGAATCTGGTTTCCTCCTGCTATGCAAGAATAACTTTCTATATGATATCAAGAGACTATAAATTAATTGCTTTTAGTAATTTTCACCATAAGTTTCTCCTGCTACTTTTGCAATACATGTTGATCTATTTGAGCCTTTTTTTTCTGACATCCAGTCCACAACAGCTTACTTGCAGCAATTTATTTCAATATACAACAAGATAACTGCTCCCAGTTTGCCTCTTTTGAGTTTAAACTGGTATTCATGACCAGTGATCCAGGTCAGAGGCCCTTTTGGGGCCTCTAGTGCCTGTAATTCCATAATTCCTTGTAAGCATTTTTATCTTTCTCAGACTTATTGTCCCTTTCTAGGCTCAGTGCCACTTTCTAGGGGTTTTTAAACTAACATTTAGACTTACAAATCTAGTTTAGCAGCACAGATTTTGAAAGTTGTAAAATGACAGCTAACAGAGTTTACCTTAAAACATTCATTTAATCATTCTCTCCTAGGAAAACGACCAGGCATCCTACGCAGTGCTTACCAGTATAACCATCAGTATTATATCAACATCAGTATAACAAAGAAATGACAAAAAAACAATTGTCAGCATTTTTCAATTAACTGTTATGTTGCCAGCTGCACGTTGAATTGTACACCTTCTACTCATACTCATTGAAAAAGGCGATACTCAGCAGATACAGATCTACACATGTAAAACTTCTTGACTTATGTGTGGAAGGCATGACTGCATGCCGTAGGAACCTGCCTGCAAAAGCAAGGTCCCATCTTATATGTAAAACCACCTGACAGGGTCAAGACCTCTGACAGTCACCTCTGCACTCTAACCTACAGAGGTATAATTTCGCCCTTAAGCACACAAAAGTGAAGCTACATAGCAAAACATATGCTAGACAAACCAGCCTGAAAATCCATCTCCTAAATTATTTTATGGTTGTTACTTAAGTAAATGGAACCAAAAGTACACATTAATGTTTTCAGACTTGTGAATATAAAAGACAAAATGGCCTACATACATAAAAACAAAAGTTATTTAAGAAAAAAAATACTTAAACTTGATTGCCTTTACTTTGGCATATCAAACAATAAAATAAAGATTCTAAGGGCTTACATCTAAAAACCCCTTGGAAAATGGGTAACTACTTTTCTCTGAATTTTTATTTCCATTTATTTCATATGGACTTGGTAGACTTAGGGATACATTTAAGAAAGGGAAAGGAATGAAGTGCTCTTCCGTGTCCCTTATTCAATGCTTGGGGTACACAGTGCAGAGAGAAACAATCAGAGCTCTGCTTCCCACAGAAATCAGTGAAAAGAAACATCTATGTAATAAGTGTTCAAATCAGATTATTCTTGTTCTCCAGGCATAACTCATAGTTTAATCTCTTTGTATTGTTTTATCTCTTTGCATTTGGATTTTCATCTCTTTAAATAGTTCCCTCCCAACTACCAGGTACCCAAATTTCAGGCCTCTAATTTTAATCAAGTTTTTCCACGTGAAAAGCTTGGCTTTCCAATTTCACATGAGATTCCGTGGTTTTGTAAGGCCTATTTAGAGTCTGACGTTGCAAGACCTCTGCAAAATAAGCACTCATTGCCTTGATTAGGAGCTGTATGGAGGTATTTTAGGAACTTAGCTGTACAGCTTCTATTTTCACCTTGCAAATACAGAATGGAGGCAAGTTTAAAGGCCTACTTTTTTTTTTTTTTTTTTTTTTTTTAACTTTAAGAGAGACAGTTGCTGAAATATACATAGTGATTCTAAGGTCTTCTTTTTCTATATCACTGAGCCAGTCTGAAAATTGCTGTTTGGTATATAGAGTAAGTAGATTAGAGAAGTTCTTTTAGCACTTTGAAGAAGAAATAAGATCCTGGAATTCCTTCTGCACTTGCATGAAAATGGATGGCATGCAGAGTAGTATCTCTTTGACTGACAAAATAGCTGAAATCATGTGGCTAAAAGTTGCTGGTTTTGCTCTGCCCTTTAGGTTAGTGTATAGAGAGCATTCACTGTTTAAGTCTTGATCTCTTCATCCATAAAATGTGAAAGACAACATTATCTGGCTCACAGGGATGCTGGGAGATTACGTAATGTTTGCACAGCTATTTTAAAATATGAAGTACTGTGAATTATGCAGTGTAATTGCTGAGAGTGAAGACTTATCCTCTCTAAAGAAAATGAGAATGGCAATTTCTAAAGAAAATTATTTTGGAGAGCATATTTAACTACCTTAATCTACACTATTTATCTATTTGCTAATTAAAATTATTTTAGTCTGTTTGAACTGATCAGAACAATTTACATGAAAAAGACACCTGACTGTAGTTGTCACTGGAGTGTACTCAATCCAATGAGAAAATAATTAAAAAGTTAGCACTGTACTTTCAAAAGGTCCCCCCTTCTTCCACCTCATGTCTTTATAAGCTACTTAGTCAATAATTTAATTCTTTCTATGTCTGTGTTTCAAGTTGGTTAAATCTGGGCTGCTAAGTGGTACTTTCCTTCCAAGGGATTCATTTACTGAGGAATCCTCTTCACTATGATTTAGTCTTTCATCTTGCATGGATGCTGCTTTACTCATCACTAATTCACACTGCACATCACAGGCTGCATCAACATCTGTATCTTCTGGATGGAAAGTTTTCATTTCTTCCCCTTTAAGAATAACTGTCATTCTGCAGTCCCACTCATCAGCTCCTAACAACCTTCCCAGCTGTACAAAAATGCATTCTGAATAAACATTGGAAGGAAGGAAGCATAAATATTTGACAGCATTCACTGTCGAGGCAGGTTATTAAGCACTCTGCATTTCAGAAGAATACTCAAGACTGTCTTCCAGTGAAGTATTACAAGTGAGACTCCAAGTGTTTTTTAAATCTAAGTAAGCTTTTACTTTGGAAGAGGCTATTAGTGCCTGGGTATCAGAAGAGAAGATTGTGGACAGGCATAACATTTTGCAATTTCATTTTCATTTTGGCTGGTTTTGTGATTATCATATTCTGCATACCTGAATCTTTGTTACTTGGAATTTTGAGCATGCTTGAAATGGACACTGTAACAGAAGTCAAAATGAGAAATTAATTACTTCCTCCCTGTAGAGTTAGTTAATGCTTATCCCATAGCTCAAAACTTTAAGTGATTTGGTCATCTGGAAGACAGCTTGGTTCTCTCATTTTCCATATGGGAGATGTTTAATGCTATGGTGTAGTAATATAAAATCTACAGAGGGAAGCATTAAGAGGGAGAGTAAGTTGCTTTTATTGTCTCTCAACACCTTCACTAGAACTTCAACAATTTATCCAATAATGTCTATGTGACTGCCCATTTAAGTGTCAATGGGGTAGAACTGAAGTGTAATATGGAAACACTACTGGAAGGCCAGTCTAAGGAACTTTCAAAAATCGTATTTTTAGCTACGGGACCAAACAGCTTCTTGACAGAATTCATAATTTATTTTAATCCAAATTCTAAAGTTTCTAGTCTTTCTTAGTAGGTTGACTTCAAACTAGCTTCAATAACCAAATCTAAGTTATGTCCTTCATTAAAAAAATAGCACTAATATATGTAGTTCTTCCTATATTTATAGCAACACCTCCCATCTGTTACAAACCTCCTTTGTATACACATGTACCATAAATTGATCATTCCAATCACTCTTCTAATCTGTGGCCTATTTAATTTCTGGAAATCTTACAGTCTGGGTTGCTGGAAGTCAGAAAATCCTTGCTCCAGCTCTCCTACACCTGTGCAAAGCTCTGCTGCTTTGCACAATTAGTCCAGCTGGGGCTTCTGGCACATGTGCCTGCACTGGCAGAGCCAGTTCTTCAGATTATAAAAGATGTAGATTAGCAAGATTTTTCCAGTGATGTCAGTAGAACACTTTCGGTGTTGGAGTTTGGCAGGATAACATTCCATATTGAAACATGGATTTTTGACTACACATTGGCCTAAACTTAATCTCTTTTCCAAACAGTCCCAAATGTAGATTAGCAAGATTTTTCCAGTGATGTCAGTAGAACACTTTCGGTGTTGGAGTTTGGCAGGATAACATTCCATATTGAAACATGGATTTTTGACTACACATTGGCCTAAACTTAATCTCTTTTCCAAACAGTCCCAATCACTGAAAAAATACTGAAAAAAAAAAAAATACTTACACAGTAGATTTGTTTTACAGTGATCAAACATGACCAAATAAATTTTCCTATCTGAATTTCTATTGCATGCTCCTTTTCTATTTATCTTAATATGAGATTTACCATACAGTAGGGGACACAACTTCGAAAATGCAGAATCTGAAGACAATATCTACAGAACATCCCATATAGCTCATTTGCAGGCACTTGCTGGACACATAACCTGCCATTTTTTTTCCCAACTAAGTCTTAACCTTGGCACAATATTTTGACCACAAGTTATACTGAAGCATACAAAACCAAAGTACATACCCCTACTAAACTGACAGTAAAATATAGCCCAAGAGATAGCACAGTCAACCTGACTATACATTTACAAACCTTAAGAGAGTAGGAATTATCATGTACATGCAAAAAATGTCACATGCTAGCCAAAAAGCAGACACATTCAGCACTGAGCACTCATTATTTAAGCATTTAATTCCCCTCATCTAATATAGCAGCTCTAACTACAGGGCAATGAAAGATCAGGCATCAGAATAATCAAGCATGTCAGTTCAGTCGTAACGATAAGCTCCTGACAGCAAAGGACGAAAATCAGATAACTCATACTTCTGAATTTCCATGAGGTATAACTGTACAGGCTTAAATGCAGAAATATATAGTAACACTTCAGATTTAAGTTTTTTTTATAATGGACATCCACATTTATGCTTAAACTCAATTATTTGAGAGTGCAATTTAGAATAGAAAATGTCTTTCGGCGTTAGCATTTATGTGCAAATGTTTGAGGTTTTTATATGTCGCATTGTAGTATGAAACTGACCTCTGAAGGGAAAAAAAACAGCAGGAAAAAAATATACTTACTGCCTTTAAGAAAAACACTTAGAACAGTATGAGCATAACAAATGTATGATTTGTAGTACGTCAGTATTAAATTGATGAATGTGGCTTATAGCAAGCCAAACTTGGAACTGCACAATCCTACAGCCTTAATGGCTTTATAAGCAGTGCTAGCCAGCACAAAATTTGCCCAGGAATATTAATACTAAATATAATATAGTAAAATGTGGAAGTTGGGTCAAACTTTCTAAAAAAATTTTAATTGTTTGTGGATGAAATACAGTTGAATAAATGGTTTTTGTTTGTTAGCTAGTCTCACATGCCCCGAATGTAAGTACATTCAAAAATCTTGTTTAACCTGAAATTTATAAGTATCTTGTTCCATTTCAACGTAATCTTTTAAATGCGTTACAGCAACAAGAACTCACATGTCACATAAATTCAGCATCTTCAATTTGATGAGCTAACTAGTGCAGTGACATAAATTGCATTTTCCTGCTTTGAGATTAAGTACATTATTTTTGTCTAATCCTCTATTTTACACCAAATCCTTCCTGAAGAGTCTTAAAAATTCAGAGCAAAGAACAACATAATTTTATAATTCCAACTGGGGACATGTAAGTGGGCTATACCATTGCCTGCAGCTACCAGACAGAGACACATGGCCTGCAGACATACGTTATGTGTGTAATAAAACAGGCTTGATGCGTCTCCAGCTCTAGTGGCATATATTATGGGCAATACAAAATGGCTAAAGAACACTTATTATCTCACATCCGAAAATTAAATATATGCAAGAGACAAAATCCTGGTTCAGTTAGATGTAAGGGATGTTTTGTGGCTGACTTCATTAGGGTAAGAAAACGTATGTATCCTGTAGTGTTAGGACATGCCAGAAGGCAATGCCTTTCTTGCTGTGCCCTTGCAAGCACGTGGTTGGCAGCTCTAGAAATGTAGCACATGCTACACTACAACCTCAGTGATGCTCTCAGAGCTTGCATGCAAAGTCTAACACCATAACCAGAGTGTTACTGCAAGATCGGATTGTAACCAACACAGGTTCAGCTTCCAGTGTGTCAGAAACAAGGCGGTCTGGGCTTCAATGCAGGCTATGTGTACCTATCCTGGTTGCTAAGCCAGTGACACTAAGATCCATACAAGTGTCTTCACTGTAGCTGGCGCTCAGTCAGTTCAGATAAACTAGGGCAAGGATGAATGCTACGGCACTGAAGCCTAACAGACATCGCCATATTCCCTGGCAACAAGCAGTTAAAAAAAAAAACCACACAAAAGTCTTTTGATATTAACAAGCGACAAAGCTCATATTCACTGTTAAAATCAGAAGCAGCAATATGGGAAAAAACCAAACTCTTTAGAGAATAAACACGAAAGTTATTTTACACAATGTGCATGTACTCCTTACCCTGGAGCTGTGGCTTCTTGACTAACAGTGGCTGCTGTGTGCGCTCTGCGTGGTTGCCAGTGCCAGCAGGCAGAGCTGGACCACTAGGTGGGGTGTGCGCGGGGAGCCCTGGGTGCTCTTGGGCAGATTTCTTTGTTCTAAGCCTCATCTGCATTTCCCTTTTTTCATAAGGGCATCGTGAAGGAGTCTCTTTAAATGCATTCAGCTTTTCTGCTTTCAGCAGAACTGCTTTTAGGAAACATCCTTTAACTTACAGCGAAATCAACACTAGGAAAGTCATAAAATCATTCACTAATTTCATATTTGTTCCTTCAGAGAAAAAAATAGAGCTAATTCTAAGTTGAAAAAAAAAAAGCCTTGCATAAAACCACAATTCTTAAGATGAACTGCAGAATAAACCGAGGAAAAACTGAACAGGAATAGTTAAGTGACCTCTAGATATTTGTTTCATAGGCAATTGTTCTGCAGAGAATCCATGGTGTTCATAAACATAGCTATGAATGCAGGGTTTGTTACAAGTGTGTTTTATATAAGACATGTCAAAAATTCTATCATTATGCATGGATGGGTAGAAGGTATAAATTAAATATTTCAAAAAGGATCAGAGAGTTCTTTTCCACAGCTACACCAGAAACTGAAGTCAGCTGGAAAATGAGTTCTGCTGTCCTTGGAATTTCTAAACTATTAGGTGAGGCAGGCACTTTAAGGCAAATAGATGCTAAGAAAGCAGCCTGTTTATATTTGAGAAACTCCATCTTGCCAAGATAAAAATGGTGTTAATTATCTATATCCAAATGGGTTTTTTAGAAAATAACCATGGTTATTTTCTCCAAACAAAAGCCGAATGTAGATAATGTCTCAAGATTGGTTTGGTTGCGTTATGCTTCTCAAACACAAAGAGAAAAACTCTAATTCAAGTCTGAACGGATTTTGTTTAAGATTAAAGACTACAGAATCTTCATGTGAAAGGACACAATGCACCTTTTACTGTACATTTCTCCATCTTGAATTAATTTCACTCTTTCAATAGCTAACAAACAAGGAAACTCCCAACAAAAACTATAGTATATAAAGCATAGGACTTTAACAATCTTCCTATGTTTTAATAACTAAGGAAGCTGTCACAATACTGTAAACTAAACCCAATCTAGAATAGCACACCCCTAGACGGAAGACAAGGGACAAAAATATCCATGAAGCTTGCCAAGACTTACTATACACGATTTATATCATAGTGTGTTCAAGTTGAATTTTCTCTCAAAGAGCTTTTGGGTGTCATAGCTAATACAGAAAGATGTTCTAGAATCTGTGGTCTTCTAAACCATACCCCATCTTTTGGGGAAAAGAAGGAAAGAAAGCAGTTCAACTCACACTTACATAATTTTATCACTATGATCTAAGCGTTTTGTGAAGTGATTCAGCTTTCTATAAATCAACTCATCTAATGTGTACCACATCAATTTAATTTTTCAAACTTTTGCACCATTCTAAGCTGATAGCTTTCTAAAATAGATTAGTGCTATTTTTAATACAGTCTTCCAAATAAACTGAATCTGCAAAAAACTTATTTCTCTGAACCTCTGTTAAGCAATATTATTTACAACGCCATTGTTTCATCTTGTATTAGAGTTATATAGGCCATTCCACTACTTCTTTCATGTTTGAAGTCAGATTGACAAGACCTATAATTACTTGATTTATCCCACCCACTTAAACTTTCAAACAGCGGGACAATATAAATTTTTTTCCAGGTCTCTGGAAATTTTACAGTTTTCCAAGACTGATTAAAAATTAATGTTAACAGTCCAAAATGCTCATGAAACACATCTCCTAAAACAGTCAGGGGAAATTTCTGTACCTGTTGGTTTGGGTGATGCCGTTTAAAAATGCTCCTGAATAACCACAAGGATGGAAAATATTTCATCAATCTGTCCCATGAATAAATCACCTACCTCTTACCTAGTGCTAGAATAGAAATATTTATTGAACACATCTGCTCCCTCTGAAGTAAGGAGGTTACCTTTTCATTTAGTAATTGTATATAATTGTTTTGTTCCTTTAATCTTAGTATACTGCCATTCTCTAATGAACATAGTCTTTTTTCTAGTTCTTTTGCTTCCCTTATAAACTGCCTACTAGCTCTACTTTTTTTTCCATTTTCATTTGCTGAATTATCCCTCTTCTGGATTTAAATACTTCCCTCCTATCCCATGTGTTTCTCTTTAAATCAGTATAAGATTTTCTTTCCTAACTTTGAGGTTTTAGGTTTAGGGATAGAAAAATAAAATCTTGCCAACTACTTCCCAAGCATGATCAATATTTATATTTTTCCCTTATGACTTAACTCATAATCAATTACAGATTTATGAGCATTAGGTAGGATTTTATTATACTCATATATATCTCAAGTAACCATTTCATAATCAGAACAACCACCAATATTTAGTTCCAAGATCGGTTCCTACATAAGCATTAAGATGAGGATTACCATGGATTTCCCACGGAAGATGTAATGCTTATCAAGTCAGGAAATTGATATTTATAATTTATAATTTTTGAAAGAAATTCCAACATTCTCTGGCACAGAGGTTAGAGTATCTGAAGGTCCATGATGGTCCAATCATAAACATTTCACACTATGCTCACAAGCAGGTTTTTCTGGGCATGCTCTTTGTTTATGTTGGTGTTCACCACAGATCCCCAAATCTTGCCGCCAACAAAAGCACTTTGACAGCTAATCCATGCACATTCAGGAATGTGTTTTCCAGGTCCTGAGGAATTTGGACCCCATTGTCAAATATTGAGGGCGTTCTAATCATACGGATTTTATTACTAGCAAACCAAGCTGAACATGTGCTCATAAAAGATGGTTTCCAAATTGGGTTATCACCCAATCTCATAACAAAGAATCGCTTCTCATATATCATGATGCTTTAAGCAGTTTGTTCCCAATACTTTGATTTTTTGACCAATACTTGTTTTTTCTGCCTCCCCACATACATTTTCTTGTAATTAGCTTAATTGACATCTGATTAGCCATCATCATCTTTAGAACAGACATTTTCAAAATGTGCATCACATACAAATTATATACAAATCACTTCAAAATGGGGGGGGGGGGCAGGACTGCTGATGCTGCTACCCTGCACAGAGGTAACTCATTGGTGCAGGGCTGAGCCTGGGAGAGGACAACATCCAGCTTTGAGGATAAAGGGGGTCTTTCTAGTCTAAGATAAAAGCAGAAAATAAAATGTGGTATTTACCTTGCATATCGCAACCACTGTCCCATTGCCGGCCATCAACATTGAGCTATGACTGGCAATCCTCTCACATATTCTAGGCAGCCTCCCTTCAACATGACTTCTGTTGTATGCAACTCACCTCCTTTTGTCAATCCCACAGAACAGGTAGATTACTTACTGAAATTTTGTTAGGAAAACTATTAGAATGGGGACGAAATTTATTTAACTTTCAGCTACAGCCTCCTAAAGACTTGAAAAATTAGACCATTAATTTTGCCGGGTGTCAGTTAATCCATTAATGTAAAAATGTTTTCCTATCTTTGTGAAATTTGTTAGCATCCATGAATCAAAAGTGATTAGTAAGCATAAATTACCATTACTTTAATTTCCTGTTTCAGCTAGGGTAAGTATCAAATTATTGCTGACTTCTGATAAAGTGGATCAGTCTTTTCCATCCAGACCATAGTCTAAGAATACCAGATTATTTTGTTTTGAGACAACTGCCCTCACTTTTAGAGCAAGGAAAATTTGATAAGGACCTTTCCAAAGGCTTGTCCAAATGGAAACTCTCAATGTTTTGAACATTTTCTCATTTGCAACTACAAATAGAATAAAGTGTATGATTTCTAATGACAGTCTATGTTGTGTTACTCTTTCAGTGATACTTGCTGCTGCACTACATCAATTTAATTACTACAGTCCGTGTACTTTCCAGTGACCCATCTGACATCTAGGTCTGCTGCAAGAAATACAGCAATTCCAGATCTTATCAAATATGTAAATCTTCATTTTCACTCTGGAAACTCAGATTCACATTTGAATATTTCACAGAAATATGCACTTTCAACCATGGCTGCAGGCTAGTGTTCCCTTGTGTAAGCAATCCATTTTTAGAACTACATGTACAATTATGCAGCTCAAGTCACGCAGAAGATCCATGGAATTTGTGCATATTGCTCATGCAAGGGCTTTTTTTCTTTCTTTTTTTTTTTAACATTTATTTGTACATAAATAGATCTGAAATACAGATAAATAGCTATGTTCAAATAATCAAGGACTGTAAAAGAGGCCATGTCAAAGGCTATTTTCCTTTGGTGACTGAAAGTCGGTATGGTTCATAAAACTGAATTACAGAAGGCTTTTATTAATCAGTAAATTGCAGTATTTCTTCAGTTACCAAGACACTTGGCAAATATTTCTCACATTAGGCAATTAAAAGGCAATAGCACTGTTGTCTGGCAACTTTAGAAGCACTTAACTTCAAAATTACAAATTAAAACAAAGACTAGAAATAAAACAATTATCTTCTGTTGCTTTTGACTTTTTGACTTGCAATCAGAAATCAGAAAGATGCATTGCATCAAGGCTGCCTGGGGGTCACTGGGGAAAAGTGATTTCAATTAACAGTTGCATGCGAGGAGCTTCTACACCCAAATGAAAAAGGATGCCAGAGCTTTTGTTTATGAAATTGGGGGATTTAAACTGTTTAATGAGTATTTCACTCTCAACAAGTCCTCTTTATGATATTTGAAGGAATAAAGCTGTGCTGTAGCCCTGTGTCTAACACCATGAAAATTTTCAAACTTAATCAAACCCTCAAGTGCAATGTGGACTATTCTGAATATCAGTAAGAGGAGGAATTCTATATTAATAGCACTTTTTAAATTATTGATGCCAAGAAAAAGCTAAATATAAATAGTCATATAAGGTCAGGAAAATACTGTCTTTTTTCTACGGCCTGTAACCTGAGCAGGTTTTGAAGTTCTGAAAAGTCCTGCTTCCCCAAAAGTACCCTTGAAAGTCCTTGGCTTTGACAGCTTTGCTTATCCAGGAATGCATGCATTCCCTTTTGATGATACCCAACAGCTTCTGAAATGTGTGGGAATTCCTGTAAATAATGACAATGTAGTTTCAGATGACTTGGAAAATTGATTCAGATTATTACCCTCAAGCAGCTAGACATTTAACTGAATCTCTTGAGCAGTTTTTTTTTTGTTGTTGTTGATTTTATATGGAAGCCCTAATGTTAGACTCAAATTCCATTATTTGGATGGTTTAATTTTAATATCTACTGATTGCAGTGGGAGTACCTGGTGCTTAGTGATTTTAAAAGTGGGGACAGTGATTAGAGTGCATGAATTTAGCTGCCTGTTTTTGAAAATCTTGCACTTGAGCCTAAATTTATGTCATATCTCTCCTGAGAATTAGCGTTCTCACATTTCTATTAGTTCCTTCCCTTTCCTTCTGGACTGAAGAAATGAAAACAACAGCCACTCTCTGTGACTAGCAGTTTTATCTTTGTATTAATTGGAAACTGAGAAGAAAAAAAAAAAAAGAAAAAAAGCCTTAAAATACTGTTTTCATACTTCCTCCTTCCTTGCCCCTACTAGTAAAACCATTCTAAATCAAGTTTTGGGCCAAAAGTCCTGTTTTATATGACCCAGGTTATCTTTTTCAAAAAACAATTCAGACAAGTTGGCATGCTCAGTGGCCCAGGCCACCAGAACTTCCCAGAACACATTATAATTTATCAAAGCAGTTGGAGGGAGTCTGATGGGGGAGCCCACTGTGACTGATTCGTGTCTGCTGAACAGCTGATTGACTGAAGCTGTCACACTGAAAATCTTTCTCCTCCTGGAGCTGCTGCCTGGCTCAGGGAACTCAAGAGGTCGGGCAGGTTCTGCAGCAAATGGGTACAAATCAAGGAATGTTTGTGGCTACTTCCACTATGAACAGATTTTCTTCATAGCTCCTGTATTTTTTTCTGCAGCATTAGTTCTTTAGAGACAACACTTGGAGAAAATTAATTTTTACTACAGTATTTTCTCTGTCCTGCCATCCACAATACTTTATTTGCTTCCTATTCAGACTGAGCACTTGAATTCTCTCACTTCCAACTTTTTTCCTAGCAGGAGAATCCTGTTGATGTCTTTCCCCTGGCTAGGTGCTGTCTTCTTTTTTACTGGTTAACTGAAAGCCCTAACCTCAAGGTGAATTTTTTCCCCTTCCATTTGTTTTTAGGCCTGTGTAATCTCAACACAAGTCTAATAGGGAAATGTAAAACTAGATCTGAGCTGTTTTTAAGACAGTGTTGGGGAGTGGAGTTGGCTGGAGTTCTGTTTTGTGCTGAACAGCTCACTAGCTCAATGAAGACTTGTGTCTGTGTTTCTCTTTACATGGCTGGAGCAGAGCACAGAGTATGCCTTTTGATTTAGAATCATACATGAACATAAGACAAACACTTCTCAGCTTGTAGAAAGACAGGTCATAAAATGAACTCCCAGGAGATGTGGAAACCTATGTTATCAGTCCCTTTTCTACTTGAATTAATGCACTACAATGCAAATGTTGTTCATGGAAGTTATAGTTTCATGTCTTAGCAAATACATGATTCCACTAGATGATCTGGGACATACTCAGCATCATGTTCACTCAATACACCTATTTTACACAGGAATCAGCCACATGACAAGAAAAAAAGGGGAAAAAAAAAAAGAAAAAACGTAAATAAGTAGGATCTACCTTACTGTTTTCTGTATGTGTGGGGAGAAAGGATGATTGGGACTTATAAATCCAGCATAGCATCTATTGGAAAACCGGACTGTCATACTTGATGCATAAGACCTGCATACTGCTGTATTCAACAAACACAAAAGAACTTTCAAAGTACAATCTATGGCACGTTTCAACACTTAACACAGAGGAACAATTATAGCCTCTTTTGCCACGGTCCAGTGCCACCTCATGCCCTGCCCCATGAATCCATCTATGGAGGATTACCCAGGGCATCCCAGGAAACAAGGCCACTCAACACTTCCCAGTTTGTCTTTGATGCAGGTTGTGCAGCTCAGGCCCCTCTGCTCTCATCCACGCTAAACAGGGACTCTGCTAAGAATTCCTGACACATGCATATCTGTCCTGAAACTACCCACGATAGGGATTAAAGAGATGTACAATTTAACCTCAATTCATAATCCTGCTTAAATCAGGAGCAAAATAAATCACTAAGAGCAATGACAGTACTGTTCTCAGTGCTCTGTGTGTGACCCCAGCAGATCCCTTTGGAAGTACAGGGAAGTGCTGCATTCACTCAAGGAGCATGCTGTGTATCCACTGAGTGCTGCATGCTTTCCATGCTTCCAAGAAGCAAACCATGGTACAGTTAATAATCATAGACATATTCAGTTGAATTTCTCAAAGAAATAAATGACACATACACCAAGTTAACTGAATCCCAGGTACATTCCCCTTTGCCAGACAGGGCATGTCTCTCTGGAGAGAGCCTCAACAGCTTCAGCAACTGTTGCTTACTAACAGAGCCTATTCCTCCTCATGCTTTCTCATTGCTAGTGTTAGTAGATTTTTGATTCCCCAATTCTGAGTGCCAGCTTTGTCAGGTTGCTCAGTAATCAGGATGTTCCATTTACTAGGCAAATTTACAGAAAGAATGCAGCAATCATTTAACAGCTGAGATTACTGAAAAGCTGAACTTCAGGACTCCCATCCTTTTGGGGGCATCTTAACACTTGCTGTTCACTGGGCATTTGTGGTCAGTTCATATCCACATGAACTCAGCTCAGAACTCACAAAGCATAAGGTGTTTCTTTATTTTTTTCATTTTTTTTAAACAGCGAGTTCCTTCTCCCTCTTTTATGAGGAGACAGTATTTCTGGAGCATTGGTCCAGACCAATAGTGACCCATAAAGTTATTCCAGTAACACCATTTGTTTCTAAACAAGATGAGGGCCAGCCTGTTGTGCAATGCACACACTGTGTAGCACTCCCCATCATGCTGAAATGAGTTCACATTCTGACTCAGTCTCTATGGGTACCCCCTCTTTGCCTTTAGTAAAGTGCATCGTCGCTTTGGGGAAGATAACTGGAATGCTATTCCCTGCCAGAAACCTACGATTCTGAAAACATTTTTTTTTGCTTTTTAGGGAAGAGCTTAATCCCATTACAAGGTCTGATACAGCTGCAGGAGAGATAAACTGGACAGCCATTTAAAAAATTTAGGTTGGTAATAATAGCCTAAGCTAATCTATTTCTTACTCACTGTATTTCCTAATTCCTTTCCTAACACATTGCCTACAGAATTTCATGGCAAATTATTATTTTTTAAACAACATTATATGCTAGCAATAACCAGGATGTTTAGATCTGCACTTCCAATATATTTGAAGGCATGATCAGAGCTGAGGTTTTTCACCAAGTGTGTTGGATGGGGGATGGATGTGAAGTTCATATTGATCAGATTTATTCATAGAAATAATTTTTCAGAAATTTGACATTTAAGCCGATTTTTATAGTCTCTAGGAATTATTAAAAAACCCCCACCCAAACTCACAAAATCTCTCTCATTCCCTAAATCCACTCTCAGATGGTCTAGCCAGTAGTCTGATCCAGCCGTGCTCTATTTTCCCACTGAGCGACAGTAAATGGAAAGGAGCATTTGCACCACTTCTTTCTGGCTGCAATCACAGCACTGTAACTGCTTTGTCTTGGGTGGGATGAGACAGAGAAGGTTTCTCATGTGCCACAGTGACTACAAAAATGCTTTTCTAATACAATACAGCCCAGTGTTTTATAGGCACCTGTCTATAAAGTGCCTATAGGTCGGTAAGACTTTATGTTTGTTGTGCTGTGTTCGGAGTGGCTTGCTACTCTGGCTGAAACACAGCAATGGATCTATATTGCCTTTGCTGTGCATGTCTCAGTGAAACAACCATGGAATAAGAAGATACTTTTTGGATGTATTTTGTAAGAGCAGAGACAGAACTATTTTTCTTCTTTAATTCCACAATACCTCCCTTTCAGAGTTATAAAACATTTATAAAGCTTGACATAAAACGCAACTCCTTCTCCTGCTCAAAAATGGGAGTATTTGTTTCACTTTACCTTTTTCCCAGGAAATTTTTGGTTTATTTTGACCTAGCTGTTTGCAATTTCATTTCCAGGCAGAAACAGAACAAACTTCACAATTAAAAGAAAATTCCTGTCTAAAAAAAAGAATTACTACTTTTACCAGACAAACCTTCTGTTTTCAATTTAAACTCCAACTTTTGTTGCTAAGAAGTTTTCAGGGAAAACATTCCAGACAGTTTGAAATGTGAAGATAATTTGGGAATTAGAAACATGAGCACCTACCACATCTGTAAAAGCTACTTGTTTCAAACTTCTAAAATGTGAATGCCCATCCATGCAAGTAAATGGACTTGCTCACGGGCAGAACTCTTTTTATCCCACATAACATTGCCAAAAGCTTCTTAACTGATAGATCTTGGCTCTCAATAGCCCTACTTGTAACAGGATGGAGCACTTCTGTGCAGGAAAGCTGGTGTCAGCCTTGCCATGCAATGGTTTCAGGAGCTCTATTGCCTGTCAGCCGGGCCACACCATCAACAGAGACCTGCTGCACCTTGGCTCTAGGGTTTTAGTCATGTGCATGCTCAGGCAGGGTACATGCTAAGGAGGAGCAGATCAACCTTCTGTAAATGCTGCTTTTACCATGCAACGTTCAGTGTTGTATTTTAAATCAAAATACGTATTTTCATACAGATGTAAAATGCAATTTGTCCTGGTTTGTGGTGAAACAGAACTAATTTTCTTTTCAGCGATTCTACTTTTCAGTTTACTCACAATTCAACCAACACCTACAGTCTTCCATTTTAGTAGACACATTTTAGTCCCCAAAATAATGGAAAATAATTGCCAATGACCACTTCAGTGCAGATGCATTGGGGTAGATTATAGTAAAATACGTTTCATTTCTTTCATTTCTTTGTTCTGCCCTAGTGCCATTTAACTGTCTCCCTCTTTACACGTATCCACACTGCTTTTATATATCCTTCATCTTATAAAGTATGCTTCACCAACAGGCTAAGTAAACATTTACAGTGATATATAACGCTTACTGACAACGTCAAGCCAAATAGACTGTGATCCAAGAACAGGCTTGATTTCCCTCAGTCTCCTCTCCTCAGGCAAAAGCTTGAGTGAATAGATGAGCCCTGTTCTGCACCTTGAAGGTCAAAAGAATAGCTTTGACAAACCAACAGGGAAACAAATTCTGGGGCTGACAGACTTCCTCTAAGAACCATCCGCCTCCAGCATCCCAATAACTGAACTTAAAGATTCCTAAGAAAACAACCCGTTTATTATCTATTATCAGAGCACAGAATGAGAGAAAATCACTGACGCCCAGATAATCGGCATGCAAACTGCAGACCCATAGCTTCTAACCAGAATTTCAAATTAGGTTAGTTGCAGGTTTGGCATTTGAGAGCAGTTTCTTGTTGTTGTTGCAGGGTTTTCATGCAATTGTACAGGCTTGAATGCTCTGGCCATTATGTTTTTTAACTCCTTCGATACTTTTAAGATGTTTAAACATTTAACTTGAATTAACAAGTTGCAGTAAACCATCCCCTGAGTACTATCAAGCTGCTTCCCATTTTTCTTGGTTTAATACCCCTTTTTAACTCTTCCTTAGATCACTCTGTCTCTCAAAAAAGCATCAAATTCTCTCTCAACCAGTTCTCACCCTGCCTCTGATTTCTAATCGATTTTTGCAGAACCAACAATAGTTTGTCCAAGGGACCACAAAAGCTGTACTGTGAGTTTTTTGGAGGAAGCTGCAGCTCCTCGTTCTGGCACAGCGGCAGATGCTCACCAGCCCCATGCGGGCAGAGAGACTGATCCCAATGAGCATGTGCTGTGCAATTGCCTGGTTCCTGGGGGCACACAGTCACGTTCTTTAGTCTACCACATGATCAGCTAAGCAGCTGAGAGGCTATGTAGTTGTACCACACACAGAGCCTGGATGCCCTTCTGTGGTCACCCTTCTTCCACACCCTGCAAGTCTAGGCTGACTTCTGAGGCCCTCATGCCAGCAGAGGTATTAAAATGAGAGTGTGGCAAAGCGAAGCTGACATAATGCCTTCCAGGAAAGTGACGAAAGAAAGAGGAAACAAATGTTTGGCTTTTTGTACTCGTTTCTTCTTTCATAATATTAATATTGTTATTTTAAACTGTTTAAAAGACAGTGCATCTACACTCTCTTCCTTCACGGATTTGAGGAATAAGGGATTTTTTTGGAAAAAAACACCAGAAAGATATCCTATTATTTGCAGCCCCTACCTCTCTCTTCATTTGCATGCCACAGTCTTAATGTCCCTTGTCCAAGTGTCTCGTGTCATAAGTCTAAATGTACCAGGACCCTGTTGTTGATGCCAATCACAACCACCCTGAGCATGTGTTTCTAGAGCTCTTAGTTCAAAGAAAACTTCAGGATACCGAAACACAAGCCTTGTTCCTGCTTCAGGCAGTATTTGCACAGCTACCCCCACGCAACGCCAGCAGGAGGGCGAGAACCACTTGCAGTTACTGGGGGCACTGGAGCTGCTGCTGGTGTGGGAGAGGGCCAGCTGTGGCTGCCTGGTGGACTCCCATCAACAGCAATTGTGTCCACTGCTCATTCCTCTAACCAGAGGGAAAGAAGCTTTTCTAGATTGTCTGTTCAGTCACACCTCTGAACCTTTTAGGAATTCTACTGCTGGTCATAGCCTAAACTTTGACATACCCTATGCTAACCCCTACTCTTGTTCTTTGTCGAGAAGCCTTAATCAAATGCTCCTCTCTTGGTTGTTTTTTTTGTTTGTTTTTTTTTTTCTTAATGAGGGAAAATAATATAGTCCCATCTACAAAGTCACTGAGAATTCATTATTTCCAGTGTTGTCATATATTCACTCACTGCTTAAAAGAATAAGGACTAACCTGAGACTTTTCTGCAGCATAAATATAACTGCATGTACTTTATGCAATTCATATCTAGTTTTTGATATACTTAATTCAGTTTATTTGTGTCCTCCATTTTACTGATTTTCCCTAAGGTCCTAGTAGATGGGTAAATAATTTTAGTATAGAAGATGCTATCCATACTTCTAGAAATTATTTCCACATTGCCAGCTAGCCAGAAAAGAATGAGAGAGGAGATGTCTGCTGTAAATTTAAAGTAGCTGATTATTTTCCAGCAGATGGACAGAGCAACAAACACTGAAGCAACCTGCCTGTCGTAAGTATGGCATTTCTGCAACTCAACTTTATTTAAATACTAGCTAATTTTGGTGTTCTCAGTGCGTTCAAGAACGTAATGCACCAATAATTCCAGGACAACCATTAGTCTAATCTTTGGTCAAGGAAAAAATGTTGACTTTCAGCTAGGAATCATGCTGGCAGTGCAGATAACATATTTGTAAAATGAGAGGGAATCTCATCCTTGTGTCTTTGTCAATGAATTCTGCATGTTTGTATTTGTTATGGTCTTAGAAACCTATATTCAGACTCTTGTGAATTGCCCTCCTAATTTCTGTTCTGTCTTAGCAAAAAAAAGCTTTATCTTCTCCAGTGACTTGTACACTTCTTTTTCTAGAAACTCTATGAGAAAAAATACTTCTTCAATGCACTTGGGACATCGCATAAGTGATGCTACCTAAATAACTGACCCACTTCTTAATGGTTTTGTTTTTAAATGATGTCTTTTTTTAAAAAAAAAAACAAAACAACTTCAGTTAGGAAAACTTTCAAAGAAGTTTGGAGATAGTGTCTAAAACTTCCTGGGTTACTTTCAAAGTCTAATTACAAGTTGCTTTTTCAGTTCTGGATTATTTGATTGTCATGACAGACAGGCAAATTTTTTCACAGTCCCAGCCTATTGCAAGCTTGTAAGAAACTTGCTTTGCACAGAACAAGTCATTCTGGGTTGAATGCATGGGGGCATGATTCACACTTCCCTCAGCGTCACCCCTCATGAACCTCAGTAAGGTGGACTTACTCCCTTCTCATCATTCTGGCAAGAGGAATACCAACTTGCCAGAACAGGCCAGTATGGCACATCTCCTCCTCCTTGTAAGGCACGTGCAGGAAAACTGCAGTAACACTTTGGTCAAATCTGTACTCTAAAATTATTAGTGAAGCTACAGAGCATCTGTTTTTTCACAGTATTTTCTGCATTCTTTACAATGGTACTAAAAAAACATTTGTTCTTGCATCCCTCCATAGCAAAGATAAATGAAAACAACATCTAAGTCAAGCCAAATCTTTTTTTTTTTTTTTAAGTTAACTTTAAAATGCTATGTCCAGCACATGGTTAGCATTCTAGCTTCATTTTTTCATTTGCATTTATATATTTATAATATAGGATACCAGTCTGCATTATAAAGCTGACACTCAACAAACCACATTCAGTGGTTCGAAATTTATCTGTAACATCTTTTCCCAAGTAAAAAAATGAAAACAAGACAAGAAGGGCCTTCTAGAGCTAAAGAGAATTAATGTAGTATCTTATCCACTCCAGCAACCCAATTACTAAAACCTGCATGAGCTACTAAGTTAAACTGGAAACAACTCTAAGCTGTCTAAAGATGATCTATTAGGCATGATCTTTGCAAGTGCTGTTACACTGGATATCATTTGCTAGAAGCAGCAACACAGTAACACCATCAGTCTTTCTCATCTGCTCCAGCCAACTCATTGCACATCTTTTCTGTGTCTGTCCTGGAAATTGCTGTTGTTCCTGCAGTGTTAATATATGTATGCCTTCCCACACTGCTCCTGCACTACTGCAGCCTATTCAGTCCTGCACAGTATGGGTAACTGTATCATTCTGGAAAATGCTAGATCCTCTGTTTGTTTGGAATGACATGAAGCTGTAGGAAACCAAGCACCAACACAGCTGTTCCTTAAAGTGCCGAGTTTTCATGTAACTGTTTGAATATGGGTACTTAAAACCATAACTGGAGAGGTGAATGGAACCCTCAGTTTTTTCTTATATTCTTCAGAGATGTTTTCAGACAGCTTCACACATACACCATCATGGGGGAGGGGAGCCCTCTGAGAGGCCATGGCTTCCCTCAGCCCCCAGCCACCACATCAGGAAGAATTAGCTTCACTCCCCCGCATTGCAGCATCTCAGAGAGCGGGCGTCCTGCTCATCTCCCTCCACGCGGCCTCACCTTCTCTACCCTTTCGAGTCCATTTTCAAATGACAGGTTGCTTCCTGCTGTCGTGCTGACCCTTGATCTGCCACAGTAATGGTGCAAACAGACCAGTCAACATTTGACAAATTTAGTGGTGGGCCCGGGGGACAGTTCGCTTTTTGGAAAGAGTTTTCTGATAATGCTGCTTGAACAGCGCTGTGAAAGCCATGTGACCCTCGACTACCACAGGTTTGTGGTGGAAAAGAGATAGAGTACTTTCTCTTTTGCCTAAAAATATCCTATAAATACTTATAAAGTCAATTATTGTGCCAAGTTTTAGGATTTGGAAGCAAACAAAATCATAGGCAGCAAGAAAAAAAGCAGTCAGTAGTATACTGTAGCATTCATTATTTTTCTGACTCCAAAGTTCTATCTCCAACTCTACAGAAATACTGTCTAGTTTATTTATTTCATTACCTTATCACTATCCACATCTAGCTGTCCACATTGCTGATAAAGTACAATACACTGATCTTTTTTTTTTTATCAGCTTTTTGAGTTGAATGCTTTAAATATTTCTAAATAACGTACATGAGAGAAAAGACATTAGCTTTATAGTATCATAATGCTGCTACAGGTTGGGAGGCTTGGCAGGTCAGCGTTTCAATATAAAAAAAAAATGACATTTTGAGCTTAATTTGTACTTTTTTTTTTTTACCTTTCCCTCCTATTTTAGTCCATATTCAGAATGATATGCTTAGTATATCAAGTAAAAATTGAGCTCTGTTACATATTTACAATAGTCATCATCACTCAGAATTTCAATTTAAGGGAAATTCTGCTGCCTGGGCACATCTGAAAAAATTGAATAAAGATAGCATTGTTTTAAAACTCAAAACAAGAAGTCAAAACTTGAACTATGTAGTATAAACACAAACTGTACATGTTGATGATTTGAAAGAGGTAAAATTGTGATTTATTTTTATGAAATCTTTGCAGTGCAATAATGTCATCAACATAAAGCATGTAAACTTCCTACATTAGTTCCTATACTTAGACTAGCTATATCCTACCAGTATTTGTCACAAGTACATACTGAAATATCATTATACTTTGCCCTGTTATTGCCTTTTTAATTACAGAACTTGTCATTCTAAAAATGCTATGAGTACCTGAAAATTTTAAAATTATCCTCAGTTTATTACAAAGAAAATAAAGATAGATCAAGATCACAGTTTCCTAGTGTTATATATAATTTTAAATTTTTCAGTAAAATAAGAAGCTGTAAAAACTTATATCCATCCCATCTTTTTGAGTCATTTGTACTGTATAAAACCTGTATAAAGTTTTTTTCTACTAATAGTAGCAGTAATATAGTTTTAACAATCCTTAGGGATCCCCGAGGCTGAGGAAGGTGGAGGGTCCTCCTCTCACATCCTACAGGCTCTGTGGTACACCCTATACTGGAGTTCACATGCAGGTAACACCTGTACTTGGCAATTTTATGCTTAATTTTGTATTTCAAGCTCAGGTTGTGGCGCAGCTCCCATGGAGCTTAGGGCCAGGAAGAGGAATATAGCATCTCCTGTTCCTGTAAGTCACACGCATGGGTTCTTTGCCATGGAGCAGAGAGGCAACCCACCACCCCCTGCCTGGCCCTGCTGTCTGCCCCTGAGCAGCAGGGAAATGGCTTCAGCTTGTTTTCCTTCTAAAGTTCATGCAAGATCCAAAGCAATTCTACTCCAGATTTTAGCAATATGGCAAATATGAGTACAAACAAAAGTATGGTTCATAAAAGAAAAAAAAAAAAAGACTAGATACTTAAAATAACTACAGTATTAAAAAGAAGGAAGCAAAGACAAATGTGTCAAAATAGCAGTAATTTAAAACTCCTGAGTGTTCATAATTTCCATGAATCAGAGAGAGATATTTTGACAGAAGAAAACCAGAAGTACTGTAACATGGGTAAAATGCCTCGATCAGCTATGAGACTGTTAACATGTATTAACTTGTTTTGTTGAATATTACTTGTACTCATAACCATACAAACTCCCATGATTTTAACTCACATCGTACTACAAAAGACCAGAGTAAAGAATTTAATGTTTGAAATACATAAAACAGGAAATTGCAGTTTTGATCAAGGTAAGAATTAATTTCAGTAGGTGTTCAATTTGGATAAGTTCTGCAGATTTGTATCTACAAATCTTTATGGTGGTGAGCCATAAAATTAGATGCTGCTGCTAATGTAAGATGCTGAAGTAGTATTTTGTCTACTAAATTAAAAAAAAAACCCTAACAACCACCAAAGCAATAAACCCCAACACAACAACAAAACACACACACAACCAAATCAGAAGAAAAAACAACAAACCCAAACTAGAAAAACCCCAGTCTAAGAGGAGTTTCCCTTCTTTTGACTTGATAGAGCAAAACTTCTGAGAATGAACTGAACTTTTGGAAAGGAGAAACATTAATTTATTTATTTTTAATCTGTAGTTTTTCCAGGGCAGAGAAAGGCAGAGGCAAAATACTCAGGGTTACAGATGACAAGTGACTGTGAAGAACTGTGAAAAGGAATCTTAGGCATCTGAGATGATAGAAATAGCTAAGGAGAAAAGGAAGCAGTGGTCAGGGGAATCACTAAGTAAAATGGTGCCTTTCCTTCAAGGCTAAAGTAAATGTTCTTATGAAAATGAGAAACAACTATATTCATTTGTTCTCTCGATGGCAGAAAATGTTTTCTGCAATCCATTGGTCTCTGATAGACTCTTATCTGATTTCTATGAGGAGGGTGCCTGAATACATCACAAAAGACGATCTATTTACCTTCAGAATATTTTAGTGAAAAAGGGCACTCATGCTCATTTTACAGACGGAGAAGACAGAGAAACTAAATTACTGACTGAATGTGATGCGAGTCATCCCTGGTAAAACACAAAATGGAGCCCACACCCTAGATTATACTGCTAACCACTGCAGAGCCATTCTTTCAAGCTAAGTTATGCCACCAATTAAATAACACCATAATGAGAAATAGATTACATATGCAGTTTTGGATGTTACTTGGCTCTTCCTTCTTTTCTTTTTTTCTTTTTTTTTTCTAAATATACCAAACGTCTCATTAGCAGGCAGGACAGTTGGGAGGGGGTTTTGTGACAGGCAAAGGAAATTACTGGCTTGCTAATGGATAGCTGAGAGTTAAAGTATACATCCTCATACCATGAAAATTATGTACAACTTTAGTAATACAATCTCAAGAATAAAACACCAAGTGGAAAATAAATTCTTCGCAGCATACATAAGCAGGCTGTATGCTTGTTCATGAAAGCGAGAGTTAAGATGGTTGCCAAAAATATTTTACAACATGGTCTGGTCAAGAGGTGCCCAGAATGTTTAGCCCAACACTGACAATAAACTGAGCAGTCTTTCATGTCTCTGTAAGGTGTAAGAGCAGCCAGGAAGATAACTGACAAGCACATTTGTGCCACTATTCCTTAAAAATTAAAGGAATATTTTTAAAACTTGATACCCACATTCCTAAACTCCTAATTTAAAAAAAAAGTCTAGGCAGAAGCAATGCACTACATCTCTCTGAACATACCAGAATTAAAAAACAAACAAACAAAACCTATTGTCACAAAGAAAGTGTATAATCTAGTCAACATATAAATATACAAAACAAGTCAAAAAGCAAGAACAGACAACTGTGCATACTGCCAACAAAAATCTCGACATACCATACATACATCTTCAGTATCTTGAGGACTCATATGACAAAGGCACTGTAGCCAAATGAAAAAGAACAAATGTATAATTCATGAGAAATGACTTTTTAACACACTAGAGCTTTTGGCTGTCTAAAAATAGAATTGTGAAACATAAGAAGCAATAGTATTGTCTCTAAAGCTACAATCATGTTTTATTTTTCTAATATTGTCTTCAGTAAAACCTATGATTTGGAGCTCCTGTGTTTTGTAGAGACTTTTTCTCTTGTTGATTTATGTATCTTTACTGGAAAGCATAACCTTATTCTTACCTTTACTTAGCTTTAGGCAAATGATTTAGAAAGGAGTATATTTACTAGTAGGTTTAAAACATTCCTTTGAGTTATGACTTTTTAATTATTATTTTTTTTTATATGGCAGATATTTGACATGAGATCACGAGATGCAGGAAAACATATTTCACACAGTAAAATCTTTGTCCCATGGTACACCATATATATAAGGTAAGGCAACAGTTGGGAATTAATGCAACATAAAGACTTTCTGATCTGACCTTCAGTTGTCCTTTGGATCCCCTTTTCCATATTCGCCCCGCCTTTGTCTTTTTTTTTGTTTTTCTATTCAATGTAAACAGCTGTGATATAAGTGATTTGCAACATTACTAAAAGAGGAAACCTGTCTTAAAAGTTTGCACAAAAATTAGAGGAATTAAGTGCTAAATAACTGGACAAAGCTGGCCAATGGGAGCAAAGAAGATCAGAAAGTAGATATATATATACACAGAATCTGGTAAAATAAAAATGTAGTACTTGCAAAAGCAATTATGAATTATATTTTTGTTTTAAATATAATAGGCAGGTAGCTTAGAAAATGAAAATAATTCTCATCTAACTGACAAGAGAGCACCTATTAAAGGAGATTAGGCACAAATATAGAAATAATGTTAAATACTAGGGACTTCCATCTTTATGTTAATACACAAACTCTAAACCTGCTACAGTCCAATGGACATACAGTAGCTCAACCCCAGAACTGTCAGGCTATATTATTTTCAGTACAGCAATTATTTCAGTGACCTACTTTTTCTGTGACCAGTTTCCTACTCTAGGCAAGAATCAAAGCATAAAGCAAGAAAGTTTTTATTAATATTATCAAAGATTCCCTCTCTGCTTTAGACTCTGCATTTGAGTCAACAGGAAAGAAATTTGATGTGGACATTTTTGGTGAAATTCTATTGCAAATCAAAGCAGATAACACCGTCAGTGGTTTCCCCTGCAAGAAATGCATTTTTTCCTTGATTCCTCCTCTAGCTTTTGCAGTGATTAAATGATGAGAGGTCAGGGTGTGGAGCAGTGCATATAGTTTTGCCAGCTCAGGACCCATAACATAGGAAACATTGTTGTGTGACTTAATGCAGCTCATTACTTTCATTATAAGATGTACCTTCTGTTTGAGGAGGAAGACAATTAACAGTGGTCTTATCATTTAAATATTAAGTCCTTATTAACAGAGGTTTATATAACTCTCTGGTTTCTTCCTTGCTACAGGGAGAAAAAAAACATTACTGGTGCCATATTAGGAGCAGCTTGTCTCCTGATTGTGCAGGATGGCTTGCACTAGGGATATGTTTGGGCAAGACAAGGAATATGTTGGGGAAAGGTTCTATCCTTTTTAATCATAATAAGATGTGAGATTCAATCCTAGGGGACCTGCTTCCTACCACCTGCTGCTGAGCATGACGCATTCATAGAAGCAGCTGTAATATTCAACCCTTCATCACTTTTCAGGGTATGAAAACTAAGGACCCATCTTGTGTCTAATTAAATCTATTGCATATTATCATCAATAGAAGTTTTAGTTTACTATTTATCTTTCTACATAGAAAGAAGCCTCCTTTGCAGCTGCCTGTAACCATTTCACCATCAAAACTGTCACAACTTTTAAACTTGCCAAGGGCTACTTCTCCAAGCTCTATTGTCACTGACTCATCAAATCTGAAATGTCTCTGACCTTTGAATCAGTTGTCTTATTTCTCTTTTGACACCAATGACAACTAGAGAAAAAAATGCAGATGAAAGAGTCAGAAAATAACAGTGAAAACAAGCTGACAATGCCAAATCCATCCAGGAAAGCATCAGTTCTTGAAGATGTTGAATGCTCCCTGTGAAATAAGGATGTTTTCAGCAGTTGCTGCTTCTCTGGATTTCAGTTGTTAGGCTCTAAATATTTTGAATAAAATTTTTAAAAAGCAGAGGAATACCTGAAGCCTTCTCTAGTGACTTTCAGTGAGGACAGGTGAGTCAAAGTCCTTGCATAAGGCCCAGTTTTACATAAGGCTCAAATCTCTTATGCACAGTGAGGCCAGGGAGAGAAACCTCGTAGAGCACCTGGGAACAGCCAGTCCTTTTCAGCTGTCTCCCACTACCATTGTAGTCACTGTACCTAGCTAATTGCAAGTCTCAAAAATAAGGCTGTGAGGATGCCTGCCCAGGCAAAATTATTTGATCTGTCCATGTCCAATGTATTTTCCCTTTTAGATCAGTTAAAATGTATCAGAAATTACGCAAGTTGTATAACATAGTGCAATATATAATTAGCTTTGCACAGAGCCCAAAGTCTGAAACTTTAATGCTAACAAATGCTAAGCTGGCAAATCCTTATTTGGGGCCATCCAGCCTGAAATGCTGTGCTGAGTTTTAAACGCAGTCAAATTTCAGCCAAGCTATTGATCTGTATGATGAATCTCATCTAGGAATCATGGTTCCTTATACGACTCCCTTTAAGCTGTCCCAGGGAAATGGAAGACTTGACTTTCCCACATTTAAAGGCTAATATTATCCAGGAAGGAAGGCAGCTTTTGCATTTGCTCACAGATCAGTTCTGAGCAATTCTTACTCCAATGTCTGTCCTTCTGATCTTTGGTCTACTTGCCCTGTTTCTGAAATGAGGATATCACCCCTGTTTTTTATTTTTTTTGTTCTGCTCTCACTGACAGAGATTACCAGAACAAGGCAGTAAACATTTCAACAGAAAATAAAATACAAAACTCAAGGGACAGCCTTACCCTGAACTGTCAATTATAATAAAACTTAAGTACATAACAAATCTCAGGAAGATGAATGCATTCTAACATACTGGCAAAAATTGGGTACTGGAAAAAAAAAGTACATTGGTAATACGGAATGCATGAAGGGGAAAAGATAGAAATGCCAGAGGAGGAAAGAATTTATCCTACTTCTGTGATTTCTTTAATAAATGACCTAATTCTAGTTTGAAGCTGAATTCGCCCAAAGAACTATCATCTTTCCAGAATTTGCACCACCAAGTTCAGGCTGTAGATTAATCTGGTACCGACAACATTAGAGAGAAATTTCCTTTAAAATAATCATACATCAATACTACTTCATTGATGATTACTAAATTCTTAAAATTAATGTGAAGTTGTAAAACAATATATTAAAACCACTTTCACTGCATGACATTATCTCAGAATATTTAATTCAGGTACAGGAACAGAGCTGAGTTTAGTAACAAATGAAGGACTTGTGCTCAAAGCTAAATTGGGTACCAGTGCATTCATACATTGTGAGATAAAATCCTAAAAGATAATTACTTGTTCCAAACAGAAACTTTTCTTGCTCCCTTTTCTAGCCAGTCTCAAATTTGCCTTTTGAAGTTTTATGTCTATGCTTGCTTTGGGAATTATTTTAATTTCTGTTCCAGCCACAGGGTTATTCCTTCTAAATATCAATTTTCAATAAATAGTTTTGAATAAAGGTGTTTTATGATTCTCACCCATCTGCTTATAGGCATTGAATCGTATTTTACTTGATTTATTTCTTGTGCTGCCCTTTTAGTAAAGTAAATCTGTCTAGTTGTTTCTAACAGGAGCTTTAGGATAGGCTTTGATGGAAACAAATCTAATTAAAATTCTTATTTTCAATGCAATAAACTATATAATGATAATATTTTCACCTCATACAGTTTAAGGAAAGAGGAATGTGCATACATTCTCACACAGCCTAAACCAGTCTGTAGTTCAAAAAGAAAGTCACAAACCAAACTTGAATATTCCACTTGATTTAATTCTCCTCCATTTAAAACTTCTCAATACTGAAATCAATCATCCTGCATATGTATTATCACCAAATTTAATACTAGTGACTTCAGGAAATGTCCATCAGGCTAAAAATCAATGTGGAACCCACCATAAGCACTATGTAACATTTCATGTTACTGAACACCAAAAAAAGCCAGCACGTATTTGATACTCAAAGTAGATGGTACAGATACTTATGTAGCATTACTGAATGGAGTCACTTTTGCATGACTTTGGATTTTTAAAATGTATTTTTCAAAAAGTTATAGCATACAAGTCCATGGTTTCCATAAACACCATGAACCCTTCCCTTGCCCCTTTTCTGACTTATCTGAGTGTTAGGCATTAAGTACTGAGAGAATTCATAGTTTGTCCATCTAGTAACTAGAAACTTATGTCAGGAAAAACAACCACACATAACAATCACAATAAAAATAAAAGCCAAAGGTTTGGAGATTCATTTTACTCAATAATGTGTTTCATCGAGGGTGAAACTGTGTGTTACTGCATAGGTAGGCTGATTTTTTCAAATCTATATTAATGATGTGTACACTGGTTTCTCAAGAAAAAGGCATTCAAACCTCTTGAGCATTAAAAATGTTATTCACTTATGAAGAATTAGGGCAAACATTGGTTACCAGGGGTAGTTAGCATTGCTAAAATCATTACAGTTCTGAATGTCAGTAACAATCTATTCTTCAGGTGTGAAAGGAAAAATTCCTATTTTGTTTGAAATGTTCATATAATTCCAATAAAAATTCTTCAATTTAATCTTACTGAATTAAGCAAAAGTAATAACATCTACTTACCAAATCAGTTTGTTGGGATATGAATCACATATTTCAGGTTAACATATTTTTGGTAGAACAGGTTTCCAAACATATACATGCATTCAGAGATTCTGTGGAGACAATAGAGAGGCAACATCAATGGTTTTGCAGTGTCTGTTTTTAGGAGTGTTACAGTATTTCACAGAGTATCATAAATACTAGCCCTATAACAATTTTGAAAACATCTTTAAAAAAAAAAATATGAGAATTTCAGTATGAATTTTCTATGTCATATAGAGTCTATCTGTCACTTATAGGAAGACTATGTCCTTAAAAATATATTTAATTTTTTTTTAAACAAGAGAACAAGAATTTCCTATTTGGTTACGATAATCGCTTTCTGGCTAGCACATTCATCAAACAATGAGCAATTCACTAGGCTACCATATGTAGGAGCTTGCTTGTACATATTCATATGGTCTTCTGCCTGAAAAGAGTTAAATAGAGCATATAAATGATGAATACAGAGCATCTTGGGATACAAAACAACTAAAATAGGTTAATTAGTGAAAAACATGCATCAGAGTATAAAGCTCAACTGTAAATGTTATGTTTTTTTAAACCCATTATGTCTGCTGATAGTATTTGGGATTATGTATAATATAAAAATAAGAGATGGTGATTTTCAAATGGAGTCGAGTGGAACATATTAAGGAGTAAGAAATCTTCATTGTTTGAATAATAGTTCAGATGCATTCACATTAAACATACATTACTGAATACATTCATTTGACATGCTCATATATAAGCATAATATGTAAGTGACCTAGAAAATACAGACATCATATAATCAATGACAAAAATATTGAGACAGGCAAGCCCCGAGATCTTTGATCCGATATATTCTTTGGCAAATAAACAAAACATGTTATCCTGACAAAAAATAATCTTTGGTGTATTGGAACTGTGAATTCCCCAAGCAGCGCCCTCGGAGGCGCTCTGCAGCAGCCTTGCTGTCAGCATCAGATACTGATCAGGGTAACGGTACCCCCCTTGGCTCGGTCCCCCTGTGCAGGGGAATACTCTTGTTCCCGTCTGATGCTGCCTATTGCCAGCTTTCTGAGGGGAGACTGTATATCCCTCTGTGCTTTCTTGTATTACACAGCGCTGACCTAACGGGTCTCATTTTGACAAACAAGAAAATAAACCCCCAGGTTGTTTTTACCCAGGTTGGTAAAAAGATAAGTTTTATGAAGAGAAGTAATGATCTGATTCTTCCCTATTCAAGCGCTGGCAAGGTGCTTTAGGTTTTTAAGGACCCTTTTTCTTTATCTAAAAGGATCCCCCCCCGCCAGTGCTGTTGCTGCTAAATTTGTATACACTGTTCTTTCCACCAAATTAGTGAGATTAGCAGTTTGGCTGAAATGAATACTAATATGCCATTGGTATTTAATTCAAAATGCTCTGAGTTTTGTCCTATGCCTCTCTGCTTGGTTTGCTCTGTAGACATCTGTGGGTTTCTGAAGGAAGAGACATCAGAATATTTCTTTAGAATGGATAAATCTCCTCAAAGGTTTGTAATTGAAGACAAGAGACTCATGAGACCCCAAAACACACTAAGTGAAGATAATAACAATCATGTAGCTAAAACAATCTTCTGGAATTGAGAAAATTTGCAGGCGTAATACTGTTTCATGAAGTCTCTGGAATATAATGCATCATGACATAGTTGTGTGGATGTCCGTAAGCTGTGGTCATCCTGTTAAATTTATCTTATGTACAATGTGCTCATACAGAACCCTAAACAGGAGAGAAGTGCAATACTGATAAAACATTAAGTTGTCAACAGAGGAGTGCAGTTTGCTACAGTAAAAAAAAAGAATTACTGAAGTTTTCAATATTTAAGAAATACTTGTGATTTTTAATATCAACACTAAAGTAAAACTGTTAAGTCCTCTTTTCAACGTATACATTTTATAAGTAAAAACCACATAACAATTCCAAACATGTAGACAAAGTATTTTTTTCATATGGATGTTCTCAATTTGTGTTAGGCAATTGACATTTTAAATACGGGTTGGAAGAGGATATGCATCAGGGTATGCAGATAGAAATGTTAAAATACATATTTTATTTTGACAAGTAGAAGCTCTGTCAGAAGGTCTTTGATTCACAAAGCTGGAATACATTCATAGTTTTGAAATATGATCCTCTATCATATTCACTTCTTAGACAGGTTAATGTCTTAAATACAAACAAATGAACATCAGACAGAATCCAAGCCCGATTTGCTTGAGGGGCTCTAAGAATAATAAGAAAAAAACCTATTATTAAGTAGATTTAGCATGAAAGGGAGTGAATATTTTTTTTCCAATTTTTACTTATTTGTCTGAAAAATGAACTCTGTCATTATTGGATCTAATACATGAAGTATCTAATAATAAAACCATTCAATTTACTGCTTTTTTCATTCAAAGGTGCTGTCCAAATATTTCCTATTGCCCAAATATAACGGAGCCGTGACATTCCAAACAAATATATTTCAGTGCAACCTCAAAAAATTAATCTGACAAAGAAAATAATTATGGTTTATACTAAAATATTTCCATTGGAGAAGCCAGATTGCAGCTGATGCTCAATAAGAGGCTTTTTAAAGAGAAATATTAAACCACTGCATCTTCTGGAAATGCCACCTCTTTCGAGTGTTAACAGTATTTCAAATCCTTTTTAAATACTGTAATTGCAGATCTATTTTTTAATTTTTATTTATTTATTTATTATTATTATTATTGCACCCATTTTTAAAAGCATAGAAAGGAGGAACCTGGGAACTATTGACTTGTCAGCCTCACCTCTGTGCCTGTGAAAGATCATGGAACAGATCCTCCCAGAAGCTATGGTAAGGCACAAGGAGAACAGGGAGATTTTATTTATTTATTTATTATTATTATTATTGCACCCATTTTTAAAAGCATAGAAAGGAGGAACCTGGGAACTATTGACTTGTCAGCCTCACCTCTGTGCCTGTGAAAGATCATGGAACAGATCCTCCCAGAAGCTATGGTAAGGCACAAGGAGAACAGGGAGATGATTTGGGACAGCCAGCATGGCTTCACCAGGGACAAATCCTGCCTGATCAATCTCGTGGCCCCCTATGATGGAGTGACTAAAACAGTGGACAAGGGAAGAGATACAGAGTTCTATGAGGAGCGTTGGACTAGATGACCTTTAAAGGTCCCTTCCAACCCAAACTGTACTATGATTCTTGATAAAACAAGAATGTATGAGAACTCTGGCATTTTTTCCCTTCTCCTCCTCTGTAAGTAAACACTATCTGCCACCCCAAACATAGCATGTAGTTCTTATTATGTCCCAGGACAACTCCTTTACTTTGAGTGCCACTGGGGTGAGGTTTGTACCCTTAGCACTATCTAGCAGGTTTTCAGGGCCTTTGGATTTAATTTGTTACATTCATTCTCAGCACCTTTGGATTTAATTTGCTGTGTTCACTAATGAGCAAAAAATAACATAATAGTTAAAGTTTATTGTAAAATTATGCTGATATGTTTATGACAAAGTCCCAAAGCCACAAATTTGAGTAAAAACATTCTGAAATCAGAGGCCAAGCCGCAAAGTTCCTGGGACTCTGATGTCTGAACAAGACGCAGCAGTACAGTATTTTGTGATGACAGCGTCTAATAAGAAAAATGGATACAACAGAGCAGAAGTCTATCCAAGGAATTTGTGTTCCCAAAGCATAGACAAAGTCACTAGATATCATTTTATCTGTGTTATTGTCAACATTGTCCCGATAAATACCAACGTTCTCACTTGCCCACAACGGAGAATTTTTGAACCAAACAGTTATAGATAAATAATAAGCAGGGAATCTACCCATGTAAAATTTCCAACAGTTTTCTGCAAGAGGTTTCAGAAATGTGTTTATCTGTCAAAAATCTGTGTCATTTCCAAGTCTTAACTTGAACTGCCTTGAAGCAAGACATGTTTCATTCCAGTATAAACAAACATAGACCCAAATCACCAGCAGATAAACTAGTGAAAGCTACCCTTCCTTCTGTTCTGTGTCCTTGTGTAGTCAGCCACAGACTTAAATAAAAAGTATCAAGACTCTCCAAAAACAGTTAAAGCAATAAAGGGACATTCCACCTCACATTTAGAAGACAAAGGTGATCTTCGCCACGCCAATCCTTCTTTCTTTAAGTCAAAATTAAAGCCAGATTTTTAAAGAGCCACTGTCTTTTCAAGTCACAGACTGAATAAAAAGGTCACGCATAGCCCCAGTAGCAATATCTTTTTTATCCCTGAACAATCAGAGTCAACGACCTTTTTTTTACTGCAAAATTATATACAGACTGAAGCTTCAGATAAGCTCAAATAAAGAATCCATTAAGTCAATAAAAATATCAGCAGACATAGGAACGAAATCAGACAAAACATGAGCTGGTACACAGAGAGGTTTTATCTCCACCATAAGGGAGAGGGAAGGTGTGTGGGCTCAGGCTTGCCAGAGCCCTTGTCGTCGTGCCAGAGCTGCTGGGACTGGTTGTCAGAGGTGGTGTTTTAGGCAGGGCTGTTATCCCCAGAGCTGTTGCTTGACTGGAAACATCAGATGTCATGTTGATACCATGGCTGTGTTAAAGTCGAAAACAGGCAGGCAAAGAAGCAGGAGGATATGAACTATAGTGTGAACATACAAAGGCTTCACTTCTGGGAGACAGGATTGTGACAGTAGGTTATTTCTGTAGCCACTGGAGGAAGGAAAATTCCCAAGTACTTTCAGAAGGATTGTTGGATATAGAGCCCTATTAAGACCCTGGAGCTAGATCCTGTGCCTGTGCATACACAGGCATGCCTCAGTGTTATTTCTTGGGCAATTTCCATACCAAATACAGCGTGAATTGAAAATTTTCTAGAAATATATATGAAAAATGAGTAATATTTTTTTTCTGTGCAGCTACACAGGAGTCAAGATGTCCCACACCTGTACAATAAAGCTCCTCCCAGCACTGCAGCACACGTGGCCATTGCCATGATCCAATCGCACAGGCGGGAAGCCCTGGCGTTACATTTCTCTGTAGATGGTCAGTTAAGCTCTCAAAATATAAGAAGCATCTGCCTTTTTGAGTTAGTATTTTTTCTATCTTGTTATCTATCATTCCATATAGTCATAATCTCTGTCTCTTAGGGCGAGTTTCCCCACTTTCTTGGTTCAGTAAAACTTGTTTAGGCTGTTACCCTAATCCTCATCCAACAGCTATCCTGCTGGGATTGAAACAGCTCCCTGCCTTCCCCCATTGGTGACTGAGCCTATAAAGCAGCCACTAACATTCCGTAAGAACAGGGTGGCCCTTTACAACAGCTTGTGGACTGTATACAGGCATAACAAGAAGTTTTTTGTATTTCCTTGTATCTCAGAGAGGGCCCAAATATCACCAGAAACAGACCCATTCAGAGAGGTTGCTGCTGTAGGAGTTAACCAAGTCTTTCTGGAATGGATAAAAACTTTATCACATAATAAAAGGGCTAAATAACAATAGCCTTATATTATTCTTGGCTAGAGACTTCCTTCAAGTATCTGATCTTATATTGCTATTCCAAATGGAGGAACAAAACAATGCAACCAAAATAAATTTTCTACTAGAAACACTGCAATTAAAAATATGACTAAGAATAACCCTGCATTTGAAAAATAACTGTGAAGTTGCCTTATTAAAATCAAATGTTTTAGCCACAACCACAAAGTAAGAGACTGGATTTTAATCATAAAATTTCTATCCTATTAAAGAACTATTTTCCCTATTAAAAACAATTGATTTGCTGCAACCAAATTTTAGGAAGTCTCTTATTATAAGAAAATGCAAGAATCAACTAAATGCTAAGAAAAATGAGAGGGGAAAAAAAAAGAAAACAAGATGATATGTTAATTGACACACACTCCAGAGATTAGACTTTTCTTCTAGATAATTTATATGCTCACGTTATTTAATTGAAACATCATGCATCCTACCACATGTTGCTCCTTAACCAGTCAACACATATGGACTATGCTTGTGGGATAGAAAAATTCTGGGGAATCATGGATTTTATAGTGAGATGAAAATGACAGATGCATTTTTAAATGAGAAAGGATATATAGGACTGGGGAATTAGCAAGGGCCACTTTAATTAAAAGCATGGCCATATTATATGTTTACATTGCACAAGAGTATCATGAAACATATTTAGATAAATGTTTGTGTTATCACTTTTTATACTTTGTCAGATTGCATATTGACTCTAATTCTAATAAAATACATAGTAAAACCTTGCAACCAGTATGACAAACAGCCTTGTAAGTGGCTGAGTAATTCCATTATTCTCTCTCAAATTTAACTTCTCAGTTAGTGGTGGTGTAACCTGATAAACTAGGGGAGTAAAGTAGGTCTAACATTTTGGTTCATCTTATTCTAAATACAGTGGCAATCAGAAAAAATAAAAATCAAGTCCCAGGATTGCATTTCAGTAATTACCAGGTCTGAAGAACAAAAGGACTGCATTTTTTATTTAATTTCATAACACTTTCTACTAATTACAGTATATTTTCATCATTCATATATGAGAAATATGGACTCGTCTTGATGCACAGCTACCTCAAGACTGTCAATAGCTCCCTGCTGGCAACATATATCCTGTCAACATATATGCCTGACTGTCAACATATATCCAAGTAGTATGACTTCAACCTGCATGCTCATGTAGAGGACTTACAGGCATCTCCTCTGCCCCTTCCCTCATACCTTGAGAATGTAACAACCATTCACAATGGTGGGATACATGCTCAAAGCTTCCAAGTGGGAAAACATGTTTCTGCTTTTGATATTCCACACAACACTGCCTATTTACTAGGTGTTGTTGATTAATGATAAACCACCTTTCAGAAAGCTCTATTACATTCACCATGTGAAGACAAGTTAAATTAAATAAATACAAGTCAATGGTCACATTTTAACTTGGGAAGGGGAGGACTTATTTGATACTAAATTTACTATAGAAAAATCAGTGGTCTATTTTCTTCCTTTCTCTAGGAAATTTTTTGGTTGTCTAGACATGTTAAGGATTTCTCTGTCCAGTTTCACCAAATACCACCTTCTGTAACTGTGAATGAACCTTTCCCCCAAGAAATCCCTTCTGAAACTACGTTTAAAACAATCTTTCTATTGATAACACTGGCTGGCAAACTCTGTATTGACCTGAAATTGTTCACTAAAGTAGACGTGAAAGTCAGAGAAATGGCACAAGAAACAAAAAATGGAATGTAGCAAAAAAGGGCATGCTTTGTTTCTACATAAAGGCAACAGAGTAGAAGATATAATCCTGTTGTCCTGCAGTCACATGATTCTCAGAAAGCACTACTTTTGACAAGTAAGAGAAGGGAGGCCTTATATGTGCTTGCAGCTTACGCTGTTGTAAAGGGAGACAGGAATAGTTAAACACACTTGGCAAATTTTGAAGGATCTGAATATGTCCTGAGGGTTTCTAATTTTTCCCAGTAATTTTATAATAAACTATAGAGAGCCTTTTATCCGTGCTTTGTGTTCAGTGAAGTCACATCAAAGGAAAGAGCAGATCATTTATATCCATTTGGAAGCTACTCACCATATGCCTGGGCAAAAGATACTACAGCACTGCTAAACACACTCTCTTCAACCCCCCGTCATTAAGAGGAAAACTTGTATACATATAAAATCAACATTCAGGAAATGCACAGAAAGCCGATGCTCCCCTTGTTCATCTACTTACTCAAAGCCTGCAACCTCTAGAAGCCCTCACACCAATCACCATGGTTTGTGCTCCCAAACATCTGCCCGGCCATTTCAGCTCTAAGTTATAGCAAGGTATTTACATTAAATCAATGAGATGCAACTGTGAGACTGATAACTCTGGTAAGCTCACTGATCATCTTTGTACCACATCTGGACTTACACTGAGGTCACTAAGCTAACAATGTCTTTCTTGACCGTGCATGCAACTCCATAGGTGAGAAGAATGTAAGTTTTGGGAGATATCTCTCAGGAAGAAGTTTAACAAGAAAGGAGCAAACCTGAGGCAATGCCATTTTCCATGTTCTAATGAAGCTCTTTGTTCAGTGCTAGGAAAAAAATGACTGCTTTTCATGGGAATATTTCTCTGACTAAATTAGCACTGGCTTTAGAGCCTACACTGAAATGGCAGAACAAGGGGGCTATGATAACCTCTGGAGTTCTTAAAATTCTGAGTACTCCTCCTGTCATAGAAGAATCAACTCCACATCTAGATGTAACTTAAATATCACATCAAATTAAAAGTAAAACTGAGCTAGTTCATAGCTCAGTTTTGGTGAGCCAAAATCAAAACTTCAGTTCAAGACAGGAAGTTTCTAATTCTCTTAGTTGTGAAGGTTACATTCAAAGTTTGAAAGGTAGTGTTCTAAGAAGCAGACAGCGGAAGCCATAGGTCTGAGAGGAATTGTGTCATGTCATAGAATCATAGAATGGTTCGGGTTGGAAGGGACTTTAAAGATCATTGAGTTCCAACCCCCCTGCCATGGTCAGGGACACCTCCCACTAGACCAGGTTGCCCAAAGCCCCATCCAGCCTGGTCTCGAATGCTTCTAGGGATGGGGCATCCACAGCTTCTCTGGCAACCTGTTCCAGTGCCTCACCACCCTCACAGGAAATAATTTCTTCCCATTAGCTAGTCTGAATCTCCTCTCTTTCAGTTTAAAAACAGTACCCCTCATCCTATCACTACACTCCCTGATACAGAGCCCCCCCCATGGAGGGGACTCTTGACCAGAGCAAAGAATTAACTTTGAATCTATTCGGTCAACTAAAATATTGATGCTAAAAGAAAAGAAACTTCGAAATGTTACTGCTCACAGAATCTGCATGCATTTTTGTTGTCATAATTTTTATTTTTCAATCCAATTCCAGAATAAAATACGAGCAATATAATATTCAGCACTTGAGGACTGAGCTCAAATAGACCATATTCTGGGGACAATAGCTACAGTAACAGAGCAAAGATGGTATTTGAAATGCCTAAGTGTTTACAGGTGCAAAGGTAACTACAGCACATCCTCTCTTCAGAGCTACACACAGGATGCAGGCATTTGAGCTTGCAAGTGGTGTTTTCTAGTAATAAGAGTGAAGGGAGACCAGATACTCCTTGTCCATCTTTCATACCAGCTCACTGTCATCACTGCTGAATCACTGACACCAACTACAAAGTTGAGACATAATTCTGGGTAATGTGAACACAGATATAGCCTCTGACCCAAAACCCAATCTAATTAAAAAAAAAACAAAAGCAAAGAGTGATGTCCTTACTGCAAGCCATATCATTCTCTACCTGGAATCCATTCTACAGTTACAATCACAAGTTTAGGAATCCATCTACCTATTCAGGTTCCTTTGTGGTTTCCACCCCCAAATTATTAATAAAGCTTGGTATTTGTCAGCCTAGGTCTGGTAGATTAGATGTGTTTAAAATTAAAATTATATTTCATATCCAAGTTATACTTCTCTACAGCCCTAGATACAAACACACAGTATACAGATTCAGAACATATGAATATTTCCCAATATACTCATCTTGTTAAGAAAAGAAGTCTCAAAAGATTAAGGGCCATTGAGCATTTAAAAATTATTTAATCTCCATCTAAAAATACATTAACTTATGTAGGTAAAGGATACTTAAATTTCCAATTAGAGAAAAATCATTTGATAGAAAGATTTTTTCCCTATTTCCATTTTTAGGAAGGGGAAGAAGAGTTGTCTCTATTAGGTGAATTCTGACCCTTCATTCTTATTCATACTGAAGACAAAGTTTGATAGGCCAGGAATTTAGAATTTCGCTCAGGAAGGAAATTTTGATATATTGTATTGTAACATATTGAAATTAATTTTCTAGCAACAGTAGAAGTTATATTTGAAATATGAATATAATACAAGTAGAAATGAAATGACATAAATGTGAAATAAAAATATTCACTTACTGTTAAAATGCATTTTCTAACTGACAACAGTTCCATCAAAACTGATTTATTCTTCTTTTCTACTCAACTGTACTGTCTTTCTGCTTTCCTGTATAATATTTTTATATTCCACATCTTCCAATCATTAAAGGAACTACTGGCTTAAAGAATACAGTGGACCATCATCACTATTCACTTTTGTTTTTGTAAACACACATAATTCCATAAACAGTTTCTCCACATGAGTGTTATACTTAGTAGTCTTTCAGGAGCTATAGCAAGATCTTTCAGAAGGGTTGAAGACTTTCATAGACAATTTCATACTTCTGCAAGTAAAATCACTTAATGTTTACATAATAAAAAGAGGTAGGGTCAATTTCTGGTATTAGTTAAATATTTCAAAAACTTTCAGAAAATGCTATGACATTTCCAATACATGCCAAATAAAAATAAGCATGACTATATATACTCAGAAAGTAAGGCATGTAGTCTTTAAAAGCCAGCAACAACTATAATAATAAAATGAGCTTTCCTAAAATAGCAACAACATAAACTGTGAGCTTTTTTGGCACTGAGCACGTGAGAAAAAAACAGAGCTCCAGCCACACTAGCAGTGTTAAGTTTTCACAATTTGGAAATGTAGTCATCAGTTGTGCTGAAAAACAGCCACCGAATCAGGCTGTATAGAACGGCGCCTTTGTTGCACTTGGTATGCACTGACAAAAGACTAATTCTTCGCATTGTTAGAAGGACTGACTGCTTCAGAACAAACCACCACTATTCAAACTTGTCAGAACAAGCTTAGAGAAAACTAGATAAGAGCACTTGAGTGATCTGTACACAGACACAATTGAACTGGAAGTGAAGTTACATACACGAATGATCTATTGTGTGGTGCAGCTTTAATGGTCTGAAACAATTCCTTGATCTTGTTTATAGCAATGATATTCTGTTTACTAAAAGTCTTATTTGATAGATGTTTCAGGGCATACAGCTTGCATGCTAGTGGTTTTTAACAAATAGTAGGCTGGCAACATGTGATGACAGGTACTTTACATACAGTATGGAAATATTCACTTCTGAAATATGCAAGCTTGTTTGAATGTAGTTTAATTTTAAATGCAGCAATTTATGATTTTAAATAGCTATGCCACACAATAATCCCTGTACAACACATGATATTCAGGAATGGCTACAGATGGAGCTTTCCTGTACAAAAAATAGATTATTATGAACTGCACCTGTTTCTACCAGCCGGGCGATCTTGCCCTGTAATTCTTATGCTGCACTAATAATTATCAGATTAGTATTTAACTGTTCTTACCCAACAGTTGGCATAAACTGGGGCACATACATCCCCTGAGATTTGAGCCAGTAACAACCTAAGCACATGTATTACTATATGCGTACTTGCAGTCTCACTGGGATGTCAAACAAACTTTGAGCATAAAAAATAAAGGTATGTTCATATAATGAGGAGCCACCTTTGTATCTCTCAAGCTCTGCCTGGAAGAAAGTGAGTTTTCTCAAAGTGTAAGCTAAGGATGGAGATTTTTATTCAAGTGACACAGAAAGAAAGGAAATGGGGGAACTGTATTTGTGTTGATGATATGAATCTAGATTAGAAATTAATACTTAGAAATAAAGCATAATAACATGCACACAACCAGCCAAAAGTACCATCCTGGAGAAGTCTAAGTGAAAATGAACATACAAGATCAGATGAATAGAAGTGGATTTTGTTGGGACACCTTCCCAACAAGAGGGGTCCAAAATGGACAATCAGAAATACTACTACTAAATAAATATGTTCTTTTTGGTATTTTCTGATTTATATATTTCAGTAAAAATAATGGGTGTCTAATGACATACAATATTTTCTGAGCACTTCATGCTTATTTTCAAGTTTGGAAAAAGACTAGAAATGTCACTTGACCATCTGAAATGTTATGTCAGTAAACTTCTGTAAATAAATGCATAATATTGTATTACGACCAAATGGGCAAACAGTCCTGCACATAGAAGGATAAAATAATAAAATCTGCTGCCAAGTACATTCCCTCTTTTTACCCCACCTTTAGGAGGTAATGTCAGATGCTTTCAGAAAGGTTTGTCAGGTTTCTTCTTAAGTTCTTGAGGAATTCTAATTTTAGCTATGAAAATGTAACTTCCTTCCATGGTATTTCTTATTACTTTTTTACATAGTAAATTGATGACATAAACACTGGGAGAACAGCCTGATTAGGCCAATACATGTTTTTCTCATTATAGCTATTTTCACAGCATTGTAGATGAGTTATTGTATTTTTAAGAGTAAATTATTGTATTTTTAAGTGTGTTTAAAATTTTAAACGCACTTCATGTGTGGAGTTCTACATTCATAGGTGAGGTTTGTTTTACAGAGATCCAACTGCAATACAAGTTGAGGCAGGGATATGTATCCAAATTTTTAAGGTAAATATTCACCCAAATTTAATACTAATGTGATTAATTTTTTTTTTTTAAGCTCCCATGTTTCATGACAATTTACTTTTGTGGTTCTAATTTGATTTTATTGGGGGAACATAGTAAATGACAGCTTATTCATGAGTTAGGTCCTACATACTGTTTGCGACAGCTGTAGACTTGAATCATCCCCTGTGTGAGCAGAACACAAATTTCCTAGACGTGCATCAAACTGCGTTCAACCTAAATGTGAGTGAGATGACTGTTAAAACTATAGCCCCCAAGCCTTCAGCAAACGTAAAGCCTGTCATGTGAAATTCAATGTGGATCTTAATGTGCGGTGTTCTAGTGAGCTACTATACTTGATTCAAAACTAAATTTAGGTATTGGAGAATAAAATTATAATCACAAAGCCCTAAGGGGAAAAGAGAGAACCCAAGTATAAAACAATTTTCTTTTTCTTGGTGCAGTGGTAGTGAAGACCCTTTCCATATAAAGATAATGTCTTTCTTTTTTTATTTTTCATAAAATTCTATGGCCAAATTTATTCCTGATAGCATTCAACTGACCTCGCTATTGCTGCTGCTATAGTCTTAGATGAAATTGCTACCATTTACTGCCTTTGAAAAAAATGGTGTCTTGGTTCATACATGAAATGAATAGACTTAGACAGGGAGGGGAAAAAAACCCACAACCTACCTGACAAAAAACCTCAGGGATCAAAAAGTCTACTGTAAGGCAGATTGGAAAAATGTTCATGCACGAGAAACCCAAGTCAGCTTCCTGAAGAAAGCTTGAGGGTTTCCAGAACATCACTTGAACCTGAGATACAGTATACAAACTTAAGATAAGGTATAAACTTCCACTGTTTTATGGCTATATTAAAGTGCAAAAAAGCTTTGTAAAAGTTTACTGAGGCTGCAAAAATAACAACATTTTTGTATCAAAGCTTCCTCATTCCTTCCAACAAAGGGAGGGAAGTTATGTGCTTTAACATCACCCCCGCAAACAGATAGACATTTTCTTTAAGTCAGCCATTGCTGTTAGGTGCTAGCCAGAACTACGTGCTACTTAGTTTTACAAAATTCTCAGCTTTTAAAACTCCAATTCATTTACTCAAAGACACTATAATTTAAGATCTGGATAAACTGCAACCCCCACAAAGATTGTGGGGAAAAAGCAATTAAAAACCCTACAAAATTTGAAGTATATCTCAGGTTTTTTTGGTATTTATGTGCTTTTAAAATTTTTAAGATGTAAAGCTATACTATCATTTACCCTATGCCCATAGATAGCAAATGTATTAACAATTTTGCAGAATTATTTTCAGCCCAGCAAGTTTAAGAGACATGGGGATACCTGGCAGCATAGCAAAGGGACCAGGGATAACAATATAAGAAGCAGTGAAAGTGAAGGGAAAGAGTAGATAAGAGCATAAAGGGTTTAGTGACATGGTATGTAAATCTATTGGATTCTGGACTCTGCTGTTCAGAGAACTTGTTTGGGTAAAGCACATTCTGGATGGCATAGGTTCAAATAAGGCAACATGTACAAATCCTATAAAATGCACTGAACCACACTTGATCTGTGCTAGCTATAACTGTTCCAAAGCTATTTCTTTCAAAACTCAAGAATCACTATCTTTAGAACTACAAAGCGGTAGAACTAGAGTTGGGTCATGTTTGAGTCCAATCCATTTCAGATCTTAGCAATTGGCCTTTGTTTCTAGAGTGGGTAAGCTGAAATCCAAGATGGAGAGAGCTGTTAACGCTGGGAAAGTCTGGATTCAGAGCTGACCTTTTGGGGTCTTGGGCTTACGTAGTTTGTGAACTGGTGTGGAAACAACATAATATTATTTAAGACAAGGATCACAGAATGGTACTACTGTTCTTTTCCTATTGCCACTGAAAGGCTAATTGTTTAAGATAGCGATAAAAAAATTCCTGTCTGAATGTAAAACCATCAAGTTATACAGCAATTCATACAGGACCTGAGAGGATGAAAGCCTGGGAACTGCCACACTGAAATACAGACCTGAACCAATTCAAGTAAAAGAGCAACTTCTTTATCTAGCGACTCAATCACCCTCAGACAGTGCATTAGGATTGTGTCCTCTTCACACTTCTGCATGATGCTGTATCCCCTTCAGGCCCAAGGAACATTACTCATAATTTAGTCTGATTCAAAGTTTTCAGGCTGCCAAATCACGTTCACTCTCCAAGCATACACAGAAACTCCTGTCTCAGTCTTCTGCTTAAAAATACACCAATGCTATGGTTTATATAAGGCTGGGATTAAGAGAGTTGGATAACACAGCAACACATCCATCAGAAACTGAAATTAAGCCTCTTTGAACATCTTAAGCAGAAAGGAAGTGGGTCACTCAATTATCTATGCTTAAAATTAGGCATTTAACTTATTTTAGCTAATATTGAATTCTGTAAATCATTCATGGAAATTCACTAATCATTCAAGTTAAATATCTGAAGTAATGAGAACTGGGCCATCGAGAGACAGATATATATCAAACACATCAATTAATAAACAGGTTTTGATTTAACAATCAAAGATGCATCAAACTTTTTAAGGGAAAGTTCAAATCACCTGTGTTTTGGGGAGAAAGAAGTAAAACATAATATGTTTTTGTTTTGCACAGGTCTTTGCAGGTAACGGAGAGGAGAAGAACAGGTTCTGTGCGGAGAGCTGGGCTGCACAGCCCCATTGCTTTCTCATTACCTTGTGTTAAGATGTGACAGAGAAATAGGAACGAAAAGTGTCAGGTGTGAAAAGGTGATCAACATCACTGTTAATGCTACAAAGGTGCTGTTAATAAAGACCTAATTATGACCTTACCAATATTATTAGCATATGTATGATTAATGGCTGCCTCAACAACTGATTTGGTCAAGCATTATTTATTCAGGATGGTCTCAAAAGCTGGTCTCAAAAATATTCACAAAGAAAAATAAATATATAAAATCTGCAATTAACGTTTATTTTCAGCTTTTTGTTACCAGATTATTTTAGGAAATGTTTAATGAGCAGACTGTCCTAACAATACAAGTGTTCTTGAATTCTGGTTTTTTGTTTTGTTCAACCGTAACAGAAGCCAGCTGCTGATGTTGGATGTGGATTGCCTTTGATCTTCACTGAAACACAGGAGAAGTACCCTCTCTACATTATCTTTCTGGTCCCACACCTCATGGTCACAGCGACCAAAATGCAGAGAGACTCATGTGCCTGACTTAACTGCTTGGTGGGAAAGGGGTACAGAGCACACGAGAGGCAGTTCTCTGCAGACACCGAGCATTCCTCTAAAACTACACAGATTTTTAGTACACCCTGTGAGGGTCGTGACAAGATGATTCAACAGGACATTTGTATTAAGCTTGTATTGCCCTGTGCTTCAGCAATCTCAGTGATTGCTGCAGGATCTAGCAGCTTTTCTCTCCATCACCTACTTTCCCCAACCACTTTCCCCAAGGTGACATAGTAGTTAACTTCAGGGATATTTTTCTGAGGAAATGTAACTGTAGCTAGAAATAGAAACAGAATGCTTTGGCTGATATAAAAATGTTTGAAACTTGGGTGGTGCTTGTATCCAAGCATTTACAGATTGCAGCCAGGAAGACATTTCCATGCAGGGTTGGCTGGCAGAAGTGCCTGGGCTGTGGGTCTCCCCTGCTAGCACTGACCCTGCCTTGCATCTGAGGCTCACCTGGAAATTTCACTTGAGAAGATCCCTGCTACTGCAGTGTCCTGTGGTACCAATAAAGCTCCTGAGGTCTCCTGCCTTCTTCCTGTGGCACATTGTAATTGTGACCGTAGATCTTTTATCATGGGTTTAAGCTTGTTACAGGGTATTAGAAGTGCTGTGCAGCCTCTGGTAGGAGGAGCAGCAGATGTCCCCTGAGCCCGCCTGGATTAACTGCTTGTTACACAATTGTCAGTCTGACAGCCCAGTTGGTCCTTCTCATGCTCAGGTTTCTAACCTGCAAATCATGATCCTGACCTAGTTACAGACCTAGTTACAAGACAAAAAAATTCTCAGTTTTTGTTGGGTTTTTTTGGTTTGTTTGGTTGGTTTTTTTTGTCTTGGCAGTACCTTATATAGACCCACTTTCATTTTTTTTCCTCCTGCACAACAGTTCTCTTCAGAGACAAGAAACAGAAAGAAGCAAAATCAAGCCTTAAAAAAAGCAAACAAAAAACAGCCCTCAAACAACTCATTCTATTTGAACAGATGGCTTAAAAACAATGGCTTAAAATGCCTTATTAACTAATGTATAACAACTTTTTTTAAAAGGAAGAGCTACATTTCATAACATTATCCATACATCTTGCAGAAGCACAGAAATTGAAAATGGAATCCCATTACATAAATTATTCATTCTCTGCCAAGGCAGTTCCCTGTAATGTAAGTTTTAAATAGTTGAAAAGTTGAAAGAGTTTTAAAGTTAGAAAAGTTTAGAAGCTGAAAAGATTTTAAATACTTGTAAATGGATGACAAAAATCATTAGCTTCTCAACAAGATAAACCATATAGATATTAAAGCACTATTCTAGAGTCCCTGTTTAGGTTTCTGTCTTGGACTTTTTTCCTTTGTGAAAATATAGTCTTTACTCTGAAAAACTAAGATTAATTTTTGTTATTTTTCTCATAACAATATAAATGAAATTTTTGTATGGGATAGATTTGCACTGCCTTCTAAAAGGAGAAGTAGTTTGGACATAGAACCTGAAACACAGGAGATGGAAAAAATACAAACTAGATTGCAAACTTTCCTATTTGTGACAAAAAGACACACATCATTGGTAGACCAGACATGCAGTTTCCTGTTTGCTTCATTTCAGAGAACAAAGAGGTTGACAAACATATTTGTATATATAATAACACAATGTTAGTCATCTTATACCAATGAGTGTTTTCAAGTCCCATGACAATATAATGGCAAAAAGAAATAATCAAACTTTTACATTTTAACAGTCAGAAAAAATGACACTGAATTGACATTTCCTTACTACCTGCACCCTTTGTATACATATCCATAACGTTTGGTCCATCTATGGAACAGGCATTTCTGCATTGCAAAAACCATTTGCTTAATAAAATTCAAATATCTGTCCAGTGAATAATAAAACTTTATGTTCACACATCCTGCAACACAGTGGCCAAAGAAATTAAATTTGGGTAGCACCATTACAAAAGATTAAATCACATCTTTGTTAGTGGTCTGTGTTTTATTTTTTTTTATATTCAGAATGTATCTGAAAATTTTCTGAGAGCAGATTTTGAAACCATGCTGTAAAGAACCCATTCCTCTGGTTAAGAGCTTACAGTCTAAGAACAAAGCACAAATCACTTTTCCTTGGCAAATATCACTTAGGTGTGTATTCTTAGGAAGACCAAATTAATCCCTATACATATACTAGATAATCAATGTAAACTTTATGTACTATTCTTTCAGCAGAGGCTATGTCTGCTGCACAGAAGTGCAGGCTGCATAATGATTTCCATTTAGACACTTAAAATTTCAGAAAATAATGTCCTTTAGGCCAGTATTAATTTCAAGTAGAGAAAAAATCTCAGACTTCTCAGGGCAAGGGTAAAAAAAAAAGACCATTCCATTCCTTAAAAACTTTGGAGTTGCATAGCTTTTTAACATTACATTATCTACTGGGTGAGAAATCTCAAGCAACGTGTAAGAGTACTGTGCCCAGCTCTGGAGCCCTCAGCACAGGAAGGACATGGACCTGTTGGAGTGGGTCCAGCGGAGGGCCACAAAGATGGTCAGGGGGCTGGAACACCTCTCCTAGGAAGACAGACAGAGAGTTGGGGTTGTTCAGCCCTGAGAAGGCTCTGGGGAGACCTTATAGCAGCCTTCCAGTACCTGAAGGGGGCCTACAAGAAAGCTGGAGAAGGACTGTTTGCAAGGGCATGAAGCAACAGGACAAGGTGCAATGGATTTAAACTAGAGCAGGGTAGGTTTCAATTAGACGTTAGGAAGAAGTTCTTTACAATGTGGATGGTGAGACACTGGAACAGGTTGCCCAGAGAGATGATGGAGGTCCCATCCCTGGAGACATTCAAGGTCAGGCCTGATGAGACTCTGAACAATCTGATCTAGTTAAAGATGTCCCTGCTTACTGCAGGGGTTTGGACTAGATGACCTTTAAAGGTGCCTTCCAACCCAACACATTCTACGATTCTATGATTCTAAGAGTCAGGTTTACCTGATCTATACCTCAGTGCATAACTAAGGAGATTGTTTTTGGAAAAGTGTCCGCAAAGAGCAGAGCAAAAAGTGTTGTACTCAGACTTCTTCATGACTACTATAGCCAAAGACACTTCTCTCTCACCTTGCACACAGAGAATACAAGTTAGAACTACCTGTCTAGCTTACCTATACAAGCTAGAATCAAAACCCTGCTTTGATACCCTGTAAAACCTAGAAAATAAAGGATGAGAGAAGCTGGCAGTTTTGCAGAGCTGCAGTTTCCCATTAAATATTTCACATCAAGGTGAGGCTGCATAGCTGCCCCTTTTCCCCTTTTGGTCAACACTGAGCAAAGTACAAGGTGCACCCTTCCCAAGCAGTACAGCAGCTACCACCTAAGTGTCTCCCCATACCCTTCATTCCCCTGGTCTAACAAAGAATTGAAACTTTTCCTTCATTCAGTTTATGCAGGATAATACCAGAGTCTATTTCATTATTTTTTCTCATCTCCTTACTGTTCCATTTAGAATAGCAGCACAGATACTGTATGTCTGATATTAATTATACAATAGAATTTAGTGCCTTTCCCATACTTGTTACATGACTGTTATCATTTAAGAGAAATTTGTGTTTGCAGTCTTGTGAAGACTGAAGAAAACTGTAGATTAGGTCAAACAGAAGGTTTGTTTTAGATAACTCCTGTCATTACTTCCCAGCATCAGTGGGCATGCTCAAATATGTCCAATAAATACCCTTGAATTCTCACTAGGGTAAAGTGGAATCTCCATGAAAATGCAATAGTTAAAACACATAAAAGATGTTTGATGCCTGTTAGAAGAGACAGTAAGTCTGTTTTCTGGGTTTTCCTTTGCAGGCTATTTATAATTCAAATGTACTTTCCATATTCACTTATTTAAAAACAGAGGCTCTAGCAAAAGGAAACAATGCATTAGGAAGAGGCACTGTGCTACATAATCAGTTTTCAGCTGAGACTTCATTTACCATACTGAACTAGTTTTACACAGCGAGACAACCTTATGACCAAACAAGACAAAAGAAAATCCCTTGTGGGGATGTAGCACTAATCAAGGGAACTTCTTTTGCCAGAAAAGACAGTTTCATCATGGCAGTTAGGGGTTTTCTGACTAGAAAGAAAATTGTGTTGGACAAACAATTCTGCTAGAATTGTATATACCACATTGTTATGACAGGGACTTTAATTTATTTTGTACTATGCTGTAGTGTAGCTCTACATAACAAAAGAAAATATTATGGGATATACTTGTATTCTAGTACTGAAGAGAAATGACATCTTTACATGAAATGCTTTTCAAGTTAAATATATATTTTGATTCCATTTTGATAAATTAATGCTATAAATTACCCACTTATTTGAAAAAGTCTTTCAGTCCTTTGTCTTAAAATGCTAGATTTAAATAGATCCAGACACAAAGATCCACAAAAATGTGAGCGATCCCAAGCTTTATGACAGAATCCTTCTCCACAGGATTCCCATGGTAGAAGACAGACACATGTTAAGGGTTTATCATTTCAGACTGCTTCAACCTTTCCTGAAAATTTTCGCAAATATTCAGTTAAGTTACTAAAGGGTTTTTTTTTTTTTGGGGGG
>NW_015090852.1:7669070-7720592 GCF_001431845.1 Calidris pugnax | reverse complement strand
GGGGGGGGGGGGAGGTGGGAGGAGGAGGAAGGCAGACATTTAACATGCCCAATAGCGGAAACTTTCACTTTCTAATCTTAACAGAAACTCTAGCTTGTGCCACAAAATAAAACCCATAAAGGAACATACATATTTTATTATAGGTCCCATATTGGTTCTGTAGCTATATCACAACAATGAACTCTGTATTTCTCTCATCACAGCATATTATCATGCTGGTCATAGCTCTTGGAAAAGGGGAAATGCAGAACACACATGTAAAATAAAAGAAAACACATATGTTTTAGATTAAGCTGATATCAAGATGTTAAATCCCAGACCTGCTCCATAGAGGAACAAAATGGGTACTAGCACCATATGATAATTATTCAGTTTAGGACCAGACTGTAAATTGTAACATGGTGTTTTTCCTAGATAATGCATCCTAATTTGGTTCCATCTTGCTTCTGAGAGACGCTGTCTCATCAACATTTATTCAGAGTCACATTCACTGCGCCAGTAAGAAGTGCAGCTATTTTTCTGGCAGCCTGCTTCTCCCTCTTTTTATCCAATGCCGAGTGAGATCATTGTTCTCATTTGTTAAGAGTCAAGCAGTGAGCTACTTCTGTCACTTGACCTTAAATATTTATTGGGCTACAGAAGAAGTGGATTCTGTAGACACCTTTGGTTTGGGTGTTCAATTATGATATGGAAGGTTTAAATATTTGAATTTTCCCTTGAAAGATTGTTTTAAATTTACTTTGCCCTATCTATTCTTCTTCCACTTTACTATAGCTGGAGAATGAAATGTGAGATTTTCATACCTTTTCTTACCATATGGATCTCCACCCACAGAAAAAAAAATATTTACCCTTATTATTGAAAGTCTTCTGATAGCTTTTTGTATTTTTGGTTCAGACTGTAAACTGGCTAGATCACTACAATATTTCTTATATGCTCTTTGGACCAGGCTCCTCCTCAGCCCTGCTGTGAGTGAATTTTAAGAACTAATCTTCTTAAAATAGTTATGAAACCATACAGACATATGCATCTCTTAAGAACGTATGTTAAAGTAACTAATAGACATTCCTAATTAGAATGATATAATTTGCAATTCTCTATTATAGTCAAGAAAGAAAAGGAAACTATAGGACTACATAAGGTTTAATTTTTTTCCCTTAACTAGGTTTAGTTGAGTGTGGCTGGCAAGCAACCAGGAATTACCAAGTTTACAGCTTTTTTTTTTTTTTATGTTCCATAGTTTGTTTTTATTACACATCAAAAGAAAACAGACCTTTCACAATCAATTAAAAAATGGGAAGATTAAGAGAAGCAGTTCACTTATTTTCCGGATCAAAGCCTAGACCTTGACTTGTGTCTCCACATGTCAGGTAATTAACCCTAATACCTGGGTCTTCTGGGCTTCCCTATTCCCCCTTTCCTCCTTATTTCAAGCATAACTTTCACCAAAGTCAGGAGCTTACCCTGAGAAATTCTGTTTTCAGGGTTTAGTTAAAATACTTCTGACATAGCATAGTTTAGTTTGGTAAGGAGCTCTGAAGATCATCTAGCCAAAATCCCTGCTCAAAGCAAGGCTAGCTTTCAGCAGCTTGCTATATCATTAGTTTAAATATAGATAATGATAACCTTTTTGCAAACTTTTCCTTTCCTTAGGTATGTCTGATAATTGTGTACAGCTCCTTGTAATTGTAATGATCAGATTGTAATGATTAACCGCAGATCATTTCAAACCAACACCTATGTGATAGATACCTGTTTCATTTTATTCCCTAAAATGTGTCAACTAAAAGGAGATCATCCACAGGTGTTACACACACAGAAACACACACTAGCTAACATTTTACTAAGACCATGTATAAGTTATATCATTTCCAGAAAAATCAAACTCTATTTGTACCATTGAAAAATCAGTAGAAGTTACAAAAATATTGTTTTTCAGGTAATGCTCTACCACAAGTTTCCCCACTGAGTTTATTAGAATTTCTGGTGGACTCCAGCACTTTTCTGTTGCTCAGCAACTCTCCAGCTACTCCATCAGGGTTCTGTAAGGAACAGTTTGTACTGCATTCAATGGGGTCTAAGGGGACACACTGGTGAAATTGGCCATAGCCCAATGTTGCAGACTTATCTTCTGGCACAGAACTGGCTGAAATGTTGGTCAGTGCTTTACAACATTATTATTCCAAAATATTTAGCTATCTTTATTCATTAAAATCAATACTTCCTTGTACTGGTAACACTCAGAATTTTAGTGAGGTGTATGTATTTTCCAATAGATCCAAGCAAGAATAGGGAAAAACCACAAAAAAAATTGCACTGCACAGGAAGCTTATGACCAGTTTGCAAACCATATGACAAGAAAACTCTTTATCCTATCCATTCAGTTAAATTAATAAATAATAAATTTATGTGCAGAAATAGAACTTCTTTCCAAAGCAGGCCCTTTTATGTTATTTTTTTTGGTTTAAAGACTTAGTAACCAGTTCTTCAATGCTATCTGAAGTGACTTTAACAAGTATCAGCAGCTCAAACTGAGCAGTTTACCTGACAGCCTAGCTACTCAGACTTCAAAATTTAAATGATCTGCATATGATTTAAAAAAAAATACTAAAAATGCTTCAACTACTAAAGTGTTGTCATTGTTGTTTTAAATGACAAATTAGTGGGATGGAATTCAAGACACTTAATTATCACATTAGTTAGCCAGATGGTTTATTTGAAATCCTAGCAGATGAGTAGCTGATTTTTGCTTTAAGTTGGGCTCAACGAGTTAGCAAAGGCAAAGGACAGCAAGAGTATGCAATTCTTTCTTTTGCTTGCTCTAACAAAAAATATAAAAAAATAAATTGCCCGATCATCCCCCTGAGCAATGCCTCAAAAAGAATTTGTAAAAACAGTGGTAGCCAAAGGAATATGAATGTTCCACAACCCTTCAGATCTCTCTTTGGTCACTTAACAGCCTTGTTACGTCTTCGACACAAACTTTCCACTAACTTTTTCAAAGAAAGGGATTTAGAACAAACTTTCATAAAAATGAAGACTTTTTTCTAAACCTGAAAAAAAGGTTTTAATAGTCTGCACCATCCCTTTTCTCTCCCCTAAATGTTTTGGCAACAAGTAAGATTCCTTGTTGGATGACTTCAGGGGTGGTGCAGAGGAGAGGAGTTATGCATCAATAATCACAGAATAAGAACTGGTGGTATGACTTGGCTTAACTATGCTTTTTCAGCAGTTAGCTCTCTAGTGGCTTGTTCAAATGGTCTCAGCACATTCACAAGAGTTTCCATTAGTGTCTGCTCCAGACGTGAGAAGAATCCATCAATTTCATTTTCAAAATGTCATAGCATGTAATAACTGCCTTTGCTCAAACAGTTTCTCTTAATAGAGAATGTTGAATTCTGTCTGGTAACTGCATCCTGAATAAGTTTGTCTTGGGGAACAAGTCATTATTCTTGGAAGAGTTTCAGAAGTTTTTTGGCTTTCACAGGCTGCCTGAACTATGGACAGATACCATCTGCTCTTATAAGAATATACATCTCTAGTGTATCATCGTACTCATGTATGAAGTATATAGACACAGAAGGGCAACATCTTTAATCCCATCCCCACTGTGAAAGTAAGTGGCAAAAATCTTGGTACTTGTTTTCTTTTAGTGGTTGAATTAGAGGAGTTGAAACATGAACAGCACAGCAATTCATTGCCTCTAAAATATTTCTCAGATGACCCTTTGAGAACAGAAGTAGCATCTGATGCACCCACTTAGATGCAGTACTTTACAGGGCTCTCTACTCTGAAGTTATAATACTGGTACAATATGTGAGAATAGGGTATATGGCAAACAAGGCAACCGAAGATATTTCACATACAACCATAAATACAGCAGCCTCTGTAAGGTGATATTTCCAAGAAGGGAAATACCACAATTTTCCTTTCATTAGTGGAGATGCAAGGAACAAAAATATTAAATGTTCAAAAGAAAATTAAATTGTTCAAAATGGCACAGGTATCTGTGGCACAGAAGAGAGTCACACCTTATTTTCCATGTTTCAGACCACATACCATTTGTATATCTGCCCAAAGAAGTTAAAACCCTTGTTTTATGTATTGCTTTGACATAGGAATTGGAGGAACTTGAAAAAAAAAAAAAAAACCCCACTAAAACAACCAACCTTAAAAATTCAAATCCCAGTGATTTTTAACAAGACTAAAATTTTTTAGTGATGAAGCACAAGTACTTTGAGGTGATGCCCAGGAGGATCAGCACATGGAAATATTAACACAAGCAAAATATTAACTAAGATTTCCAGTAAAAATGGCACAGTCAATTCAGTTCTTGGTATCAAACAGCAACATCTGTACTATGGTAGGTGCATACTACTCCCATCATTTTTTTGCTTCACGGAGAATGCAGATTGCCAATATAAGACTATTTCTGGGTCAGGACATTAAAGTCAAGCTAATGCATACCAAATGCATCATCTATATATTTTTAGAGTTTTGAGGTTGCCTGCAGAGTAGAAAAGTTACTCTATCTAAAATTATTCTTGCAGAGGCATCTGCAAGATGGAGAGGAACTGTAGACTATACTGTGCCCTTCTCTCTCTCAACCTGGGGTCCTTCTCTTCAGTTTACATACGGGTGCTCAGTTTTGCCTAGTTGTGACAGATTTTTTTGAATCGCTGTCACTCTTCAGGAGATTCTTCTGAATGACTGCACCAAGGTCTCCCCCCAGCAAAGAACAATATCCCTGTAAAAGCAATATTGTCTAAAACCCACATGTGCATCACTTACTATGACCACAGTTTGGGAATGACCAAAGTAACCTACAGATTATTTGCAAACAAAATTCCACATAAGGCTCCTGACTATTATTGTCATGAGACCCTGAATTCCTAATATGGTCAAAATAATTGTTTGGCATCATTATGTTTCCCTTTCTCAGTTAGGCACCCCAACTCCTGACCATAGCACAATTTGCAACTTTGCACCTCTCAATATGTCTGAACTTTCATATGTGTGTCTACCTTTTTTGTCATCCTTTAGCATATGACATGATGCAGATTATTCCTAGCCTGCTGAATACTCCTAGATAAAATCTATACCTGTTAAATTAGAAACATGAATCAATACAGGATGTCACAAGTATATCAAACTATTATAAATTACGGAAATACACAATCATAGAGAAACCTGAAGGTTGCACTGTAAAAGGAGCATGAAAAATATCTAGTTCGATTTAATATTTGAGGTTGCTATAAACCTTGGAGGATAGTTAACTAGTTTTTGGAGAATATTTTTGCACTGTGTTTTTGCTTCAGAATGTCTCTACAAACCTGCCACCCCAAGAACAGCTCAGTTTTGCTGTCATTAGAGAGGAGAAGCTCTCCCGTGTTCTTGAGAGAGACACCTGGATTTGGGTCTCCCCAAGAACAACGGAATATGGACTCTACTTGGAACTGGGGGTGGAGACAAGCTGTTCTTTATAGAAGAATGTAACTCTAAGCTGTTATTTGAAAAAACCTTTTTGAATTCTGAAAACTGATGACCAAGGATAGGACTGCAAGTCTTGCCATCATTCGTACATAAACAGACTTTTGCTACACAAGACACAATTTACTAAATGCTGCTTCAAAACATACAGACCGAAAAAAAAAAATAGCGACCAGCCTTTTCTCGGAAAGGACACAAGCAGAGATGAAATATCTTCCTTGTTATGATGTAACAGGTCAGTAACAGAAGTAGGACTATAAAATGTGGCATCAGTTAAGTGAATCGTGTACTACTCTTATAAACTATCATATTGCTTCCCTTAAATCTTACTTGAAAGAAAAATATTGGCTTAAAGCGCGTGCTGGTCTGCTTTGTCTCAAAATACTTACTTCAAAGAAAAGTTGCAAATATTTATTCCAAGGGTGCTGGTGGGCAATATTTTAGAAGTAGAATAGCTACCAACAATATGTCATGTGAAATAAGTGTTGAATTTACTTAATGGCCAAGCACTGGACAGTTATATGGGAAAAACAGTGTCTCTAATTTTTGAAACAAACTAGAGGGAGCAGAGGAAGAAAGAGCAACCTCAAGCTGTCAGCTCACAGCCCTTGCAGATAACTGAATTGCTTGAAGTCACAGGGAAATCTTGCCCAGCCCTTAATGCAAAATGTAATCGTTGAAAGAGTAAAGAAATCATATGACTGGATGAAGGAGGGTTACTTACAGTCATAAATGGTTTTAAATGTCATTTTTGTAGAAGTCTTGCTGTTATTATTTATTGGCAAACAAGTAGGTAATAAGCGATGGAGCTATATTCTGTTTCAAAAAATCAAAGACACACTATTTTTCTTTCACATTCTGTGATTTTCTTAGCAAAGCTTGAAGGCCATCCTGCAAGAATTTGGTTGTGTATTCACAATTTATTGTTTCCCTACTGTTAAACCCATCTTTTCTGCAAAAACCCTCAGCCTATGTGAGAGCTGTTAAATGAGTGCATCTAATCAGTCCTTTTTCTGGAAGGACTCTCTCAGCTAGAAATGAGGTATAAGATCTGTGGCTTTCAAGTTCTACAGTCTAAATTGTTCTTCCGCAACAGCTGGAGAAAATGCTTTCAAGAGTTTTATGCTTCTTCCTGTGTGGTGATGCAGCTTTCCTCTAACGACTATTTCCCATCAATACCCACAGACACCTACCTTCTTAACCACTGGTTTAACGGTTTCTTACCACTTCCACCTTTCCGAAAAAAAAAAAAAAAAGAGAAGACTCGTTTGGAAGAAGGTTTACAAATATCTGCACACCAGGCTGTTGAAGTAGATATTATCTCAAAGAACTTAAAATTAGGTGTACAATTCATGTCTAAAGAAAATAAACCAAAACAGTCCTGAATGCGTGTAGACAGCAGATGTGACCAAAATGATCAGTATATATTCTTTCCCATGCTAAGACTGCAATGGTCTTTACTGAAAACTTCACAGCAAGAAAAAATAAGTGACCTTTTCCCATGCAATATAACTGTTATGAGATTAATAGTTAATATAGCAAAATCCACTGTTCTGAGTTATCCTGTATTCTTTCAAATTACAAGAAACTTTAAGAAGCAAGTCTTTCTTAAAAAAAAGGAAAACACATGAAAGCTGTGTTTTTTCCAAGAGCCACTGTCTACTGACAATATGTGCTGACTTTTCTGGGAAACTGAATGTTTGCTTCATTTTTCAGAGGACTCTGGAGATCCACTGAATTAACTTCTTGAACTTCTGTGGCATTAAAAAAAGGTATATTTTGACCTTATTAGGGTAAAACTTTCACCTACGCAATTATTCAAATGTTTAACTAACTAGCGTTTCCTGAGATAGTAACTGAGAGTATCATAACAACCCAGTAAATCATCGTGTTTTAATACTGACATATACTCTAAATTATTTACAAATATTGTACACGCTCTCCCACATATCTAGTTTACTTATTTGTTACAAAGAAAAGAACAAGGACAGCTGCAGCAGAAGAGCCTGCACATGAGAGAGTCTGGTAACTGTTCATATAGATCACTATTTTATGGAGCATGCCCAAACTTCATTTAGGGTGAAATACAATTACATGATTCAAAAATTCTAAACTTTCACCTCTTTTTAGACCTGCCTTGAACAAAAAAACAAACCCCTTTCCATATAAAAATGCTACAGATTGCTCCCACTCCCCCTGCCCACCCCAAAAAAAGAGAAGTGCTTTTATTTAAATCAAAACATGCAGACTGAGAGTGATGACAAAATGTCACAGAAATGCCTTTATAAAATCAGTCAATAGATAGCTAATTCCTAAAAGTAATATAATATAAAGTCATTACTAATATCCTCTGATCTCATAAAACACAGATTGTTGACTTTAGTAAGAGAATGTTAAGTAGATAGTCTGTAAGGATTGCTTGAGAATGTTAAGTAGATAGTCTGTAAGGATTAAAGTTGAAAAGTGCTGAAGTATTGCTGCAGTATTTATTAAGTAACAGGGATATTGTCTGCAATCAAAGGGACAAGAAACACTACAAGACCTAATTTAAAACTTTTTTTCCAGCTGAAAATAGAAGGGTGTTCACAAGCAGAGGGTTCACTCATTTAAATACAGAGGCATGGATTAAATTTAGATTAAAAAAAAAATGTTTTTATCCAGAAAGGTCAGCTCTGAGGCATTTATGAACAAGACAGCAAAATGAATGATCAGGGTTTACAAAGAATCATCTGATCCATGAATCTACATCCAAATAGCCCAGTGCTCTGGCTTAAAAAAGCATGTCAGCCAGAACCTCATCTACAGTTTGTGTGGCAGCTGGGAGTGCTATCAACATAGCTTTGGCTCTTACAGACTCAAAGGGGAAAAAAGACACTAAGAAGTACGGCAGCTCAGAGTTACTAGCATCACTTCATTATGAACTGTTTGTGCCAGTGCTTAAACAAAACAATCAGCATCTCCTCTCCCTCCAACAAAAAACATTAAACATGCATTAATAATAAGATTGGTAACACTGTTATTATGTTACTAATATTACCGAATGTGTTAATTTGCTTTTTTTTGGTAACACTGTTATTATGTTACTAATATTACTGAATGTGTTAATTTGCTTTTTTTAAAAAAAAAAAGTAAAATACAGCAAAACTTTTAAAGCAATGTATCTTAGCACTATAATGAGATGACGTAAAATTAGTTTGTTTAGCTAGAGCACAGATTAATATTTTTTAATTCAATTTTTGTAAGAGGTTCCACATTAGAGGAATACAGGAAAAATAAAGAATGGAATTTATAAAGAAAGAGGACAAGACCACAAGTTAGGTGAACAGTTCAAATGTAAGTGGAAATTCACAATTAATTTGATTCTTAGACAGCTTTTTTGTGGTCTAAGAATGAGAACCATTTGGATTTGCTTGGCTGCTACAGCAGATCAGAAAGGTGTGTTAGATACTGATTTGGGAGTGTTAATAAGAGAGAAAGAACTAAAGAACTTCAGAAGGAAAAAAAGAACTCCCCAGAATGCCTTGCAAAAAAGATGCAACAAAGGCAATAACTTAAATAAGGTGACTGCCTATTTTTATTTCCTCTACTTATTTAGGAGGGTATCTCAAGAAAAATTCTGAAATCCCATGTTTGTATTTTCACTAATTTTTAGAATGCAAAAATCTGAAGATGATTATCAACAATGCTTTTATAGCATTTAGTGAAAATAACTTTATTCCTACTTCCAATGCATAATCATAATTTTTATTAGGATGTCAAGATTGTTCCACTACTGCAATACTTGTGTTAAAACATCAGACAAGTTCATTCTATGCTTTATGTTTTCTTTCCACTTTCCTAATTCATAAAGCATGCTATTTACTGGTTTTATGAGTGAAATTCAAATGAGATGTTTAGTAGAACCGACACAGAATTTTTCTATTGCAAAAATCTGTCTGATTTTCTGCCTGACTCAAAAAATCAGTTACTAATTTAATATTTGCCAGTTCTATATTTTTATATTAACTGGACCTATGGATATGACCTAAATTCAATTTGAAGTTTTAATTCAGATACTAAGAATTTATTTAAATCTTTTGTCTTAATTAGAAATTTTATTTTATAATCTTTTCTGTTAATTAGAACATTAACCAGTTTCAAAAGTCCGTAAAGGCCATAACGACTGTTTTTCTTTCTTTCTTAAAATTACCACATTTTAATTAAACTGTGCATGCAACTAGACTTCTAAAGAAGCAGCCACTTTATACATTTTAATTTTGTTTTAAAAATAAGAACCTGTAAACCACTAAAATTAGAAAGAGCTTGTCATTTCGTTGTAGAAACCATATGGTTGTAACAAAACAAGAATCAGACTTCAACATGCACATTCAACATTATAAGTAAATATATATGCCTTTATCAGACCATAAGTATTTGGTTGTTTATTTTTATACATCGCTAAGAGCTTGTTTGGAAATTTCTCATACATATATATGCATATATTCATCAACGCGAACACTAGACACCAGCTTGTTAGCTATCACACTTTCTTTCTCTCCCTCCTTAAAAAAATGTGCACGGAAACAAATGTACCCTTTTCCTCTCTCCATAGTGATATGCCACTATGCACCTTCTCAGAGCAGAGAATCTGGCTTTCATTGTGCATTTCCATACTTTGTGTAAACTCAGCTTGCAATATTAAGTTAGAGTTTAGATTTTGTAAACAATATTCATACAAAACTTTTAAGATTATAAGAATGTAAATCAACCTTTCTCATTTCTGTGCCAGCAACTGCAATAAGATGAGGAGCTTTCACTAACACTCTTTTCAGGCCTCATTCACTGCTCCCATGCACTGTTATTCACAATTTATCCCTTCTTTCATGGGTTAACAATAGCATCAGCTGATAATATGCCAAGCCATTGGAGTCTTATTTCATTCACTTAGGGACTGGTGTTTTTTGGTTTTTGGACTGAGAAAGTGGGGTGGAGGGAAGGCTGGATTTTACTATTCACATGCTTTTTTTTCCATATGTCATAGAGTGTTAACAGGGACCGAGATGCGTGCATTTTTTGAAAGTAAAAAAATTAACATAAAATTTAAGGAGATAAGACAATAACTTGAATAGCATCCATTCACAGAGAAAACTGAGTAAAAATAATCTGTCTGTACTGTAGATATTCTATGCCTCCATTTGTATCTGGTCTTTCTGTAGATGGCTGGTACATTGGCTGCTGTTGCACTTCTCCAAAATCTTATGCCAGAGAGAAAAATTCACTGTTTGTCTTTTCAGCTGTCTGTCTCACCGAAACAGCCTGCAGACAGCTCCATGCCTTCAATACCACTAGAAGACGCCTGACAATACAACTGCAGTTTTAAGATGATTTGTCCAAATAGTACCAGACAGAACATCCATAAACAAGGTGTGCAGCTGCCCAAGTAGCAATACATCTCATAAGCCTAGTCTCCACTAGGATATAAATGTGAAAAATTACAAAATAACTTGCAATTAAGCTTCCTTTGAATGCATAATTTACAGTTGAAGAATTCAACCTTTGGTCATTCACACTGGCAGCTGCCACTTTCAGCCCTCACTGTATGAATCAAGTCAGGACTGAAATGTCTCATGTTACTGCCTGCCACCACAAGAAAGACTCAAATCTAGAGGCATGAAATTCCTAGTAAGGAGGGTCACAAGAGTTTCTGCTATTCTACTATATATTTTACATAAAAATTTCTACCTCACTTAATTTATCCACCTTTGGTGAGTCAAGAGGTCGCTGGTAACATTTCACTAATTCTCACTAATCACCAGGTTGGCATATACAGCTGACAAAATACATAGTTCCTTTTTTTTTTAGCTTTTTTTCTTTTCCTTAACCACCTTTTAAACATAAAACAAAAAATATTACCTTTGTATTACACAAGCAATCCCTTTTCCTGCACAGTCTAGAGCTATAGGCCTTCCATCAGTCTTTTTCACCGCTTTTAAAGCCACTTCTTAAGGAGCTCCATAGCTGCATAGCAACTGGCTGGCTGCCAACCAGCTGCAAAACGAACACCCCTTGTATTGACATTAGAGGTTCCTTGATCATACTCAATAAAGCACCTTTGATGTTAGCACTGTTGGTTAATATCATCTTACAGAGTCTTTACGGAGAGCTTATCGAGTCTGTAAGACAGATCATAAAGCTAGAAAGGACCCTCTAGTGTTAGAATAAAACCAAGTTGGTGCCTCGTGAAGTAAGAATAGTATTTATATGTGAGAAAATGTCAAAATACACACACCATCTATGATTCACCATTTTTTGTGTAAAATTTGGTGAACCACAGATCCCACCTTTTCTAACAAATACCAAGTGGTTTTCTCTTGTTACCCAGCCTTAACAGAGAAGTCCTCACAGGACACTAAGCAACTAGCCATGCTTGGATGTCTTTCTGTCACCCCATACCCTCCTGACCTTACTTAGCTCTAGCCAGGCAGCCTCTTTCTTCCCCTTTCTGGCATGCTCTCAGAGTAGTCTGTCACCCTTCCCACAATGTGGGACTTCAACACTTGGCAGACACAAAGCAAAACTTCTAGTGCCCTAGCACTGTGGGCTGTCTGGTTTAGTGGCACCTCTTTAAGTACATATATTCAATCATCTTAAAACTGCAGTTGTATTGTCAGGCGTCTTCTAGTGGTATTGAAGGCATGGAGCTGTCTGCAGGCTGTTTCGGTGAGACAGACAGCTGAAAAGACAATTCAATACATTCATCAATGACCTGGATGAAGGGATGGAATGTACCCTCAGCAAGTTTTCTGATAACACAAAACTAGGAGGGGTGGCTGACAACCCACAAGGCTGTGCCACCATACAGCAAGACCTGGACAAGCTGGAGAGTTGGGCAGAGAGAAACCTAATGAAATTTAACAAGAGTAAATGTGGGGTGCTGCACCTGGGGAGCAATAACCCCAAGCACCAGTACAGGTTGGGGGCTGACCTGCTGGAGAGCAGCTCTGAGAAGAAAGACCTGGGAGTCCTGGTGGACAACAGGATGATCATAAGCCAGCAATGTGCCCTTGTGGTGAAGAAGGCAAATGGCATCCTGGGGTGCATCAAGAAGATTGTGGCCAGCAGGTCGAAGGAGGTTATCCTGCCCCTCTACTCTGCCCTGGTGAGACCCTACCTGGAATACTGTCTCCTCTTCTGGGCCCCCCAGTTCAAGAAGGACAGGGAACTGCTGGAGAGGGTACAGAAAAGGGCCACAAAGATGATTAAGGTGCAGGAGCATCTCTCCTACAAGGAGAGGCTGAGGTACTGGGCTCTTTTTAGTCTTGAGAAAAGAAGACTTAGAGGGGATCTAATCAATGCTTACAAATACTTACAGGGCAAGTGCAAGGAGGATGGGGCTGGTCTTTTTTCAGTGACGCCCAGTGACAGGACAAGAGGAAATGGGCACAAACTTGAGTATAAGAAGTTCCACCTAAACGTGAAGAGGAACTTCTTTACTGTGAGAGCAGTAAAGCACTGGAGCAAGCTGCCCAGAGAAGTGGTGGAGTCTCCTTTGGAAACATTCAAAACCTGCCTGGACAAGTTCCAGTGCAACCTGCTATAGGTAGACCCGCTCTGGCGGGGGGGTTGGACTAGATGACCTGCAGAGGTCCCTTCCAACCTCATATGATTCTATGCTTCTACATGAAATAGTAAAAGCAGAAAGACTGACAGGCTTCTGAAAGGTTTCCAAAACAAAAGGGACACTGGCCCAAGGAAAAAAGAGAGGTGCGATACACAGTGACTTGTTTAAGCATCCTCAGTTCTGGCAAGATGACCTCTAGAAGGGCAGAAATCTTTCCACATCCTTTACTGGAATATGGAAGGTACTCTTGGATCTGGTGGTTTTGGTGGCTTTTTCTCCCTCGTTTCATTAGCTTGCTTGCCCAGCCCTGCAGTGGAAATCATCTCCACTGACAACTCAGTGAAGTCATCATCTTTTGCTCTCATCTTCAGTTTTCTGTTCTACTGTGGGAAATCCCAAAGGGTACGACTTCTCCTCCTCTTTTTCAACTACTGCAAAATTTCACTTTTCCCAACCCTCTAGATCTGCAACAGCATCTGGCTAAATGTTATGATCTGGAAGATCCCTTCCAGTACTAAGCTGGAGAAAAAAATCTTCCCTAACATACTAGCCTTCTCATCTTAGTCTGGACCAGGTCTGTTTATAAGTAGGTAAAACGACCCTACTGGAGGAAGCCAAAGTACTGTGGTATCAGGCCTGCCTACAGCATTGACTATCAACAGATGCTAGTGAAGTGTCTTAATTATCAGGCAGTCACACAACAATAGCTTTTCTATTACACTCTTCTAGCTTACAATAACCAGATGTTTATTAGCTCACAGATCTCTAAAAACTTCTCTTCCCTCCTTTTTAAATTAAAGAGGGGAAAGGCAGGAAAAGGCTATCACAGATCACTTACATGAGACTTACATGAGAAAATAAGATATTCTATTTCATTTTTGTGAAACCGCACAGACACAGATGGAGATCATCTTCATTATCTGCTAAATGCTGGATTATACTGTCACATTGGTCTGACTTATTCAGCAAGGTATAGTTATTCTATGTCATTATACCTAGCCCCATATGAAATAGTGGATACCATTCTATTTCTTGGGCCAGCTGCTCCCTTGTTCTCCTCTGCCTCCCCAGCTCAAGGACTGCTGCCTCGTCACTCCCACCACCAATCCTTATTTTCACCTCATGCAGACACAGGTCTGCCATACCTCCTGCTCTGGGAACACTGGTAGCAGAACGGTCTCCACTTTTGAACACCCGTAGGAAAAACCCTTAGACCTGCAAGCCCGAAAATACAACTAACTTTATCTTATGTCACAGTCAAAACCACTAGAAATGGACTTTCAATAATAAAAATATTACCTTATAAATCTGCACACCTGTATGTTTATTTACCACCTTCGTAGATGAGATGGTTTAGCTTGATTGATTCAATGCTATAAGACAGATAATGTAAACTAAATAAAAGTATGCTTCCTTCAGACATGAACTCTTGCCAAGTTGCATTGAACCAACCTCCAAGCACTGTCTCATGAAATATTAGCATGAAATCTTAGCAGTGAGGAATTTCCCATTGCCACAGCCTCCAAAAGAAGCAATATCTCTCATTCCTGCATTTTTGTATTGTGGTGCTCCTTTTCCAGCTACATTCCTCAGGTGAACATGCTTTTGCAAGTTATTTTACATTTGCTTTAATAAGATTTTCTTAAAATATCATATTTTCTTTGAAATAGAAAATTGCAGAATAACATAGTTAGGATAAACTATGACCATACTATGATTACAAATATTTTTATGAGGAACAAGATTCCTATACATTAATAAAATTTCTAATTTGTGAAAGAACTGATTAGCTACCAACCCCACAAAAGTTAAAAAGTGTAAGATCACCCAAATGTTTTATATCATGACTATGACTGAGTTGTCTTTTAACAGTGTGCATTCATTAAATTATTAAAATCTGTCAGTTCTTATTAAAATTCATTTGTATCTTGCTATTTTTTTAAAACAAAGAAATAAAAAACTGCCCGAGATATAAAAACAAGTTTCTTTAAGAGAAGAGGAAAGGACATGTTAAGAGTAGTCAGCAAATTAAGTAGGTGAAAAGAAAGACAAATAGTACACCCAACAGTGTTATCTCAACACTATAAATTGATTTTAACCACCCTTTCCAAATATTCACTTTAGATATGACTACTCAAGAGGAATGAATTCAGTTGAATGTTCTCAATAACTCAATACCTGGGTGTTGTTTTTTTAAAAATTAATCTTCCTAGGTCACGTCCATGTCCCCTTGATAATCAGTTCGTTTAAAGATTCTACAAGCCTTGTTAGCACAAATGGTTATGGACGGCAAGTTCAAAGGCACAGGTATAAGAATTCAAGGAATGTATTCAGGTTCATGCAAAACCATTTGCAACACCAGTGCTTATCCAGTTGAAGAACAGACGCATCATCACATAGATTAGCTGACCATCTTAATTCCAACAGCACAAGCTAATTGCTTGCATAGAACACCTGATGGTTAATTCAGACAGACAAGATATTCCTCCTAAACAACTTTAATGATCCCCAAATAATCAATATATTTCAGTAAGCAATTTTCTGAGCATTAGAAAACACTTTCAGAAGGGAGCATAATCCTTAGAAGAAGGGAGAGAGGGTTGTAGTTGAGCTGTAGTGGAAAAAAAGGAAAAGGCTAAAGAACAGGAAGCCCTGGAACTGTGATTTTCACTATATTTAAGAAGGGGTACAAAGGCAAAAAAAGGGGAAAACCCAATGACGATATGGAATTGTCCTTGGATTATTGGAAGTCCAATAATCATTAATTATTTTAACTGTAAAAAAAATTCACATGTACAAAATAATCATGTATCTAATAGTTGGTCCCCATTCTAAAAGAAACCAACGGTAAATAAATTGCATAAAGAACACTGGTTACTACTCCTAATTGTGAAAGCTCAAAAGAGATCCAAAGAACAGCTGAAATGTCCAAAGAACCCCAAGAAAGGTACTTGCAAAGACAACTAGTTTCCAGGTGCGTCAGTGTGAGAAGAGAGTTTGAAAGAGTTGAAGTCTTGATACTTCTAAATAACTTAATAGATTTGAGTTAAGCCAAAAGAGAGCAACCAATGTGCTTTCAGCATTGGATGAATAAAATTAGATCATTTAAAAATGCTTTAAAATTTTCCCAGATTTTGCCCATTTCTAAACCTGATTTCTAGTATATACTGAGTCTATATATATATAAATAATATATTTATATTTTATATACATATATATTCATATTTTAATCATTCTGGCTTTACACATCTGAGCTTCACTGATAGTAAGACAGAAAGAAAACAAAAAGATGTTAGATAGGATTTGGATAAAGGGTTAGGAGCCAAAAATTCAAAAAAGAGTTAATTATGAGACAACCACGTCTTAAGCATTACTGTTCCAAGAAATTCAGAGGTGTCTCTAGCTTATATAAGACATGTGTTTCAGAATGACTATTACATGTTGAGGATAATTTTCTTATTAAAGTCTACAATTTATATTTATAACTGTTTTCTTTTATTTTCTTTCAGTAATTCTATAAAATCAAAGGGGCACTAGTGATTTTGCACATTGCTTGTGTTTGGCAAACATTCATACGCAATAAATAAATTATATTTATTTGAAAACTGGATGTATAAGAGAAAATTTTAACAACTGGAAAGATTTGCAGTATGGACATCTAGTTCTTTGCACTTTTGTGAACCAGTGAAGTTCCTTTTTCAGTTACAAGTGAATATGACAGTCTCATTTATGTTTACAAATCGCAATTTAAATGCTGAATAATGTTGTTAATGGAATTTTAAAAGGTAGCACACGTGTTCATTAATATAACTACATTAAAAATGAGGAATTTTGCTTCTTCAGTGCAAGACAACTCTTTGGTTCACATAATAAAAAAACTGAAGTCAAACAACTTGGGTTTTCTTTTCAAACCTACCATATGTTTTTCTAAAATAACAAATTTAACCTTCAAAGATGTGTATGGCATAAAAGAGGCAGTCAACTGGTAGTTTACTTTGCTTTTTATAGCCACATTACTCTCTATTTTCACTGAACAGGGCCACACAGGCTATTTTAAAGTCTGAAGACTCTGGCCCTTATAGTGTAAACCCTCAGTCCCTCCCTGCCTCCTCCCCAAATCCTCAGTGTCCGGTGACTTGAACAAAGTATTGCTTTTTCTGCGCAAGTGAGTGTCTCCTAAGTCAACAGCTATATACTGATCCAAGCACCGCAGCCCAGCCTCTACCCTGGTGAAGGTAGCTTGTCATTTCCTGTCACAGGATACCCTTCTAAATTACCCTTTTCTTTTTAAGAGTTCAGCAAATCATGTTTCAAGAAATGACCGGTTGTATTTCCTTTTTGATTTAACATGTTAAAAATAAACACCAGTCATCCTTCTTGTTAAATCCAGAGCCAGATGAGAGTATTGTAGATCAAAAAATAAACATCAAATTATTTCTTCTCCCAGCTATACCAACCTACATTTGAAGTTGCAAAAGAAAGCAATCTTTAGGTTGGATATTTTTTAAGTTGTATAGAGAAGTAGAAAAGGGATTTGAAAAAATTGCAGCAAACTATTGTCCCTACTTTTAAGATTTTATGTTGGAGCATGCATTCTTGATTGATAAAAAACAAATGTCCACAAGAATGCTTAATGCACTTCAGATTTAAGCTTTAGCAATATGAAAGGTGTTGAAAGTAAAAGCAGTTAAAGTTACAGGCTTTCACACCAAGATGTTTTGCTTTGGAGTTCACAAAGTTTTAGACTCAGATGAGGAATTGCCACATATGCTGAACAGTTTTCACAATTCTCATCTCAGAGGAAAAGTTACAGCTTCAATTTCCACGCAATGAAATTGAGAATGGAACTCTGTGAAAAATGGGTCTCAGTTGAGTGGCCAAATTAAAACCTTTTAGGCAATAATAGATTTAGGCCACATTTTATTTGATTTGCAAATTACCTAACCTTTACTAAAACTTCATTTTCATTGTGGACAGTTTCAAACTAAAATGCATTTTTTAAGCCAAAAGTCGGATAATATTTACTTTTCCAAAAAGATCCTTGTTTTTTTACAGTGAATCAGCTACTCTTTCACATTTTCCTTGACAGGGAAGTCAGAGTACCTCTTGATCCATTTTATTACCCATTCGCAGGCCACTAACAGTGCCAGCTTGCTGGAAGACAGCTGGGTAGTGTGCTGCTCGGCTGGGCAGACTCAGCTGCAGGGGAGAAGACTGAACTTGCCAGGATACAGGCTGGCCTGTGCCGCATGTATTGGTGTGCAAACCTCGCTTTAGGACACAGGCTTGCCTAGAAAAGACAGCTTATACAGTCATAGAAACCTTGGCTTGGCAAACTGAGGACTTCAGTGCAACTTCCCAATCCCTAAAATTCTGGTCATACAAATACACTAACACATGTTTAGGCTCCTACATGTGAGCAATCCTATTTATTTCCAAAATAAATCGCACCCGGATTCTGATTCACTGAATTCTGATAACAGTTATTTTTATGTCTGTCAAGATAATTTTAGAAATATTTAAGGTTTAAATCAAAGAAAGTAATTAGTAATCATCCACCTAAAATTACAGTTTTAAAATATTTATGTTTTGAGGACTAAAAAGAAAACATTAAGTGTTCAAAGTTCTCCCATTTCTTAACTCTAACCAATGCTGCAAAAAAAAGTAATATTCAAAAGTAGTTTTTTGTCCACTGGCATCCCTAATTTCTAACTCCATTTTTTTACATCTGCTTTATATTGACCTTTCACTGTACTTGAGACTCAAACCTGGTGATTGGACTAAAAAAATGGTCATTCTTCCTTCTCTAAAAAATAAGGCAAAGTATTGACTCTGCGTACCTTATTCTGTACTCTTTATTCCCTTCTTAGTGGAAAACAGGTTAATAAAAGTTCAAAACTCCTCTACTTCAGCATAACAGCATCAATGTGAAAAGTAAATATCTCATGCCATTACAAATGTATGCACATATTTTAAAACAGGGATGTTCTGCACAGTCCCTAACATACATAATTAGCTCATCTAACTTCTACTGTTAAGCCTGCTTTAGTGGTTTGGTCAGTGTCTGAAGTCTTAACGAGACCTCAAACTTCCATGACAAGAATGAAGTTGTTTTTTTCTTAAATGCGTTGAAGGTTATTGGATGCTACTCTGAGTGTGGGAGACTCCCTGTTTTAGAGAAACACACAGACTATTTTCCAAAAGTAAGCAAAAGCATGGCTTTGCCACATGTTGATTAAGTTTAAGGAAATCTGAATGTCCTAAACCCAGACCATGATTATGGTTGTGTTTTCCACATTTATATTTCGACATTTTAGGTCTCACTCATGACAGATCTTCATTACATTGCCTATTGCTTTGTTATTAATGAATGCTCTGGTTTTACCCCATCTTGTATAAGAGAGACTCATGAACTTGCAGAAGCTGCTTTTATCTTCTCTGAGGTAACCAAGCACATTCAAGGGAGTAATGCAGTGCCATGCGTACTTACTGCTTTTGCTTATGTTTGGTAGTGCTGAGATTTCAGTAGAAGCATTATTGCTGTAACAGTAAACTCAGCATAGGAAAACATGATCATTGGTGTTTCTTTTTATTACAAAGTGAAAGAAAAGCTTTAGGGTAAAATACAGCTTTTCCATTAAGCTCCTTTTCCAACTGTACAAAAATGATGTTATAAAAACTACAGTGACTTTTGCTAATTCAGTGGCTGTTAATTTACAATCAGATCAAAAGGTAGGATTAGGTGTTTGAACTTTCTCTTTCCCCACTGCTGTATTTTAACTAATTCCGTCAAACAAAACGTCAACCTTATTTTCTTTAAACAAAACTCGTAACTTGCTAAAAGAAAAGTTGAGTAGTTTTCTATTTGGATCCAAAGTACAATGAGGTCAGTAAAAAAAATTCTCATTAAGTTTAAACAGGCTCTGGCTCAGGCATTTGTATGGTAATAACTGGACAACCAAGAAAGATGGATGTCTTTTATAAAGCTAGGAGCGTTTTACACCAGCTTTTGCCATTTATCATGTTAACACATGGATATCAATGACTTGGAATACAAACAAGAGACATTACAATATTTAACTGAAAAGAACTAATAACTATTGAAGTTCTTAATTGATTTGATGAGTGGTCTGCATGTTTTGAACAAGAGACATTACAATATTTAACTGAAAAAACTAATAACTATTGAAGTTCTTAATTTATTTGATGAGCGGTCTGTATGTTTTTAACTCAGGAAATCTAAAGAGATAAAAATCCTCTTGCAATATATATGGATGAATATGAACTTAAACTCAGAATAATTGCAAATAGAGACACATTTATAGATGCCTCATATTTCACCTTTAACTGCACAAAACCCAGTTGTTTCTGCTCTTCCCTGTCCCTCCCCTTCCATTTTCTCAGCTTTTCTTCTATACCAGAAGTGCAGAATTAATTTCAGTACAAGTTAATAAGTGAAAAGTCATATTTTTTTTTCTTTTCTAAATTAACACCAAACAAAATCAATTTGGATTGCAGTCAATTTTAAAATATTAGATCTTTGATTCTGAGCATATTTTAGCTTTAATTTTGAGTTTCTTCAAGTGAGAATTTTGTAAGCATGTTTTACTTAAGCAAAAAACTTGAAGTGGTCCTTAATTTTAGATCATAAAAAACACCTTTGACTTTAATAAAATCCCATATGTGATTAAGACAATTACTGTGCATTACTGTTGGCCACAAAGATTCAACCTAGTACTGCATGTCCATCGTAAGCCACTCACCCACGTTGGCATGTCAGGTTACTGTTGGTTATTTTTCTTTGTTCATGCACGTAAACACATAATCAGTATTTTAAAATCAGCACAATCTTTAGTCATAAACTTGTAATATTTACCATGCTTATTTGAAAGCCAAAGGAGCTATCAATGCAATGTTAATGAATACCTTCTAGAGTGGCTAAAATAATATCTGAAATTATAGAATGTGCATTAATGGGTATCACTGTGATTGGCATAAAATGGCAACAGAAGCCAGCTAGAGTGAGCAGAGGCTTGGATTACAACAAAAAGCAGCATTTGCCATAGACTAATTCACCTGCTGCTAGCCACATACCAATAAAAATCACTAACACAGTAGCTAGACTTTCAAAACCATGGTGCTTCTGCATAATCCCCTCTTGCACTGCCAGCAGCATGCAAAATAAATAAATAAAAGGCTTACCATGCTTAATGCTAGTCAGATGAAAAAGTATGCAAAGGAGTGGAAAGGCAGAATCAAAAAGCTTTAGACTTCAGGAAGTTACCTACAATTTGCAAAGCGAACATTTTATTTCAATTGTGGTTTTAAATTATTGCTAAGGAAAAAACCAAGCTGTGCTCCTCTTTAAAGGGGTCCCAGAAAGCACAAAAAGCCTTCACTCACTTTTGTCCCTTTCCTCTCACATGTATTTTGTACCTCTCCTCCATTTTTCAGGCCTCCCACTTCTCTTTTTGACTGTAAACCCTCAATGTCTTGACGTTTCCTTTCACCCCACTTCTCTTTTTGACTGTAAACCCTCAACGTCTTGACGTTTCCTTTCTAGTCATCACACCATTCTACTGAGAAGTTTCTCATTACCTTGAAGGGTGACTCTTTGCACAGACAGCTTCTGTGTTGTCCACCCCACCCTGATGCCAGTCAACTGTGCTAAATCCAGACATTCCAGATGCCACAGATACTTGTCCATTACATTATCTCCCTTCAGCCCATCTGCTAAAATCAAATTTGCTGGATCGGGGACTAAACAAATGCTTCCCCTTCCCTGGCCTCTGGCCCTAAGCGCTAAGCCAGCTTAGGGTCAGTAGTAACAGCAGAACTTTGAACTCAGGACTTTTGGTTTTGCCCAAAGATGACCAACTCAACAGATTCAAATTAAATGAACAATGTCATATTAAATATTGCTCCATTATTGAAAAATATATCCAAAAACTCATCTCTGCATTATTTTAGCACCTAAAAGGGCTAATGTTCAAGCCCTAGAATGGAATCAGAACTTCTTAACAAATAAATAGTAGCAGTAAGTATTTATCAATGCAGTTATCTTTGTAGTCCTCAATAACCACACTGCTATTTTGTATACACATGCACTGCATACCATCTGCTGATGTTTATTTTAATTCACCAGGAAAGGCCTGTGTTTAAGTTGGAATTTAAGTGACAGAATCAGAACAAAAGGAAAAGGGCAGCAGAATAAACTGAATAAATTCCAAATATGACTTGTAAAGGAAGACAATATAAAAGCTATAATCTTAGTTTAATCCCCACACTTTTTAAACATAGTAATTATTAGACATCTGCTGGTAACACAGCCTTGCTATTGGATAACCTTAATTACCCTGTAATATTTCCTGACACTCCCCAAAATATGCCCTATGGATAATAATTCATTCACGGTTCAGCCCCATTATTAGCTACTAATTCAAACAATCAAGACAAAGACAACGAACAGATGACCTTGAACAATTACCCACTCACTGAACAGAATTTATTTCATGCTTTTCAAAGACTTTACTGCTTTCCTGGCTTCATGAGCAGCACTCAAAAATTAACAAAACACAAGCAAGAAAAGAGCTGCAGAATAAAAGGAGATTTGCTGGGGTACCCCAGGTCCCTTAAACATCATTTGCTTGCATTAATAACATAATAGTTACTGCAATATATTTCATTTTCTAAGATTAAGTAGAGACCTAGAAAGACTAGGTGCAAAACCTGATACAATTGTTTTATTAGACTGGATTTGTAAGCCGATTAATTATCTGCCAGAAAAGTATTGGGAAACTGAAAATGAAATAAATGCACATAGGTAACACGAATGGAATTCACGCAACTGTTGCAGAAGCAGATACAGGATCATTAACTTCAATGCTGAAGCAGATGGGTGCAAATGTCTGATGTTTCTCTCTGGGCTGCCCAGAAAATATTTCAAGTCACAGGTCACACTTTGTCCTTATTTGAGCTGCCATAACCTGATGTCATTCTTTTTGATTGAATAGGTAAAGATCAAGTGCATAAGATGGGCCATTATTGCCAAGGAAACCTATTCTACTACTTTGTATGATTACTTGTCTTGTTTATTTTGAGAAACTATTGTTGCAATGAACATGAAAGGAGATTCGGCTTTTTAAATTATTATTGTAATCAGGTTTTGGACATTTTATCTTCAGATTAGGGTAAGGAGGAAAGTACACTGAGGTGTATAAGAATTTGTTGTCCTTTTCACTGTACTTCAGTTCATTCTATCTTTGAGAGACTAGGAGGTCTCTTGCAATCCATCTGAAAATCAAAACACTCAGGTTCAGCTGGAAATAGAATTAGAATTACTAAACTGGTAGGAAAATAGGTTGAAGCAAAATATTGGAAAAAAAGAAAATGTAAATAAAAAGTCAAAGTGAAAATGGAAGCATTGTGTTCTGAGGCGGTTCTGAGAATTACATTGCCTTTGTAGGAATACAGTTGAGTTTCTGAAACACCTGTAAAAGTGGATGGCAGAAAGAAGATATTATAAGTAAAATAAAAGCATAGAAAGACAGATGCCACAAAATTTCCCCATGTCAAAATCAGAACTACTATAAAAATAGCTTATAACCCAAATCTTTTTTTTTTTTTTTTTTTGTTCTAATCATGACGACTTTAAAGATGAGATTTTTTAATGTAAAGTTCCTAAGAATGAACAGCCCTGTGAAGGTCAGGGCAGGACAGTTAGTCCTAGTTCTGGCCAAATAATAATAAAGCCACAGGTAAAAGGACAACTATAGTTCTCCTTGATCTTAAAAGGTATGCAGTCTGCAAATATAAAGCACTCCATGGAAGGTGGAGTGGAAAAGGATTTTCATCTCCAATGGAAAGCACGAGACTGCATTATCTTCAAAGAAAAATATTTCTGTCAACATGGCTTTATAGACTACGTGAGGCTTCTCATTGAAGCTATGCTCTCTGAGCATGCTTTGCTTATCAAGAGTGCCTAATAAAACTTCTAAGATATAAAAGTCCATCTCCCAGAAGTGACGTATACATGATGAGATTTCTCTTCTAGTTCCAAGCAGATTTTTTTTCAACTTTTCAACTACCCATCTGAATTTCCTCTTTAAGGATGACACTGAAGTGTTAGCACTTCTCCCTGTAATGTCATACTTTTCTAGTGTAGTAAATGTAAGATTGAATCCATGAAAACCACACTTCAATATTGGACATCTTTCCAAAGATAGTTTTATAAGCATTTCTGTAGCAATATACTCTATTAAATTTGGTATAGTCATATAGTCTCTTCTGGCCTCAAAATTAATTAATTACATTAGCATTCCCTGTTAACTTCTTTTCTTTCGGTGTTTACATGATCCACAATCCAACATTTGGGATTTTCATTAGGAACTACATTTTTTTATAGCTAGAACTTCTCTAGAAATGGACATTTGACATTTCATTTCCCACATCAAAAGTAGCCTCTCAGGTCATAATCAAGCATCTAGGAAACAAATTTGTTATCAAGCCTTTGTAAGAACATTATGCTCTGTTTTATATTTAAAAAAATCATGTAATGTATGGTCAACATGAAATATTTTCCTGTGGATAAGCCAACAAAATATTCTCTTGGCCACGGGTCAGGAATGGCCTTTTCTAATGCATAAATATTCAAATTATTATTTTTGAGTGGAAAGTTTAAAGTACGCTTGTTATTAATTTCTATACAGACCAAATTAATGTAACTTGCCTGCAGCTCATGTCCTTGCTCATTCAGGAGCTGAAATGTCATGTACAGCAAGACAGTCTTTTCTTCTAATTAATGTGGTCATGAAACAAATTAAATACAATATGCAAATAAGAGCTATGATGATTAAATAAAATGCTGTCCCTCCAGGAACAAAACACTCAAAATAAACAACTTTCATATAGTTGGTTTTGAAAGGCCCATCTGTTAAAACTGAAAGTATTTTGCTTAAACTACATGTGGTTAATAATAGGTACTGTGTTTCAATTATTTCAGGGAAACGTAAAAGTTTTTGATAGAGTTTGGGTCCAGAACTATATAACTGGGTCCCGTGTGTTTAATCTTAGATGCCGGGCCAATCTCAAAATTAAATTCACGTTTCTGTTCACATGTGAAAAGCTTCCTACAAAGCCAATATGAATCAGATAGTTTCTCTTTATGAATGTTACACAGCCAGAAGACATGCTAAAGAATATAGAACGTCATTTTCAACCTCTTAATCTTATGAATGCTACAGAATGCCATAAAGCCAACAAAAAACAACCAAATTTATTTACAGAGTGAAGGGTACTTACAAAAATATGATTCCAAGAATATGATTTTGCATCAGTGGTGCCATTATCATTTAGCATGTTTGTCCTAATCTCCTGGAGCACACAATAGTGAGTGAGCACCTTGCATGACTATTTTAGAAAATACCTACTTATTAAATGAATTTTAGAAATAGGGCAGAAAAATGATCAGATTCACTAACAAGAATTCTGATTCAAGCTTTCTTTAACCAGCAAGTTCAACAAGGAATGGTGTCCCCTTTCAGATTGGAGAGGGTCAAACTGGTTCCTAACATCTTCAAAGCAGAAATTAGATCTTCCTCCTTGTTATCCAATGGGAGTTTTAACAATGGACCTACAACCAGTTTCACTTACTGGATCCTTCTGGGGTGGGACACCACATCCTAGAGTCAAGTAATTTTCTGTTTCTGACTAAAGCTGCACACTAAATGGCCCCTTCGTCCTGTCACCCTTGAAATTCTTATGTTTTTAAAAATATGCCATTCCAGTGATGTCTTTCAAGATGAAAACAAGACAAGGAAGAAGGTGACTATTTCCTGAAGTAAATACAGAGCACTAGAGCATTTGCCTGACATGTAGGAAACCAACATTTCCTGGAATGAATCAGGTACAACAAGACCTGGCATGCAACTTTCTCAATCATAAGCAATTGTTCTGACCACCAAAGTCTTAATTAGTTTTGTCCATACTGTCACATAGATCTTTTCCAATATAATCTCCATCAATACTGCTATACTCATTTGAGAAGTTTTAATGTAAAGTTATTGGTATTTTTCAGTGACATGTATTTCTGCTTAACTTGATTTTTCAAATGAGAATATGAAGTTTAAAGACCCTTGGAAAGTTACAGATACAGAAAATATAAAGCAATAAATAAATCATCATTTGTATAGGCAAAGACGATATTCTGACAGAGTAGACCTTCTAGATGCAAGAGAGCTGTCCAGACCCAGAACGGACTTTGAGAGTATCAGAATTTTAGCCCCTACCTAAGACTTTGACAATGTATTTTTTAATGGAAATAAACAAACCTGTCTGCTTTTCTGCTTCTCCCTCCTTCCAATACCTCCTCTATGCTGCCCAATTCCTTCTTCCTCTTTTCTTAGCTTAATCTCTGCTTTTACATCCTGAAAGATTCTTTTTCTATATCATATATACCTTTATTTCTTCTTATCTTTCTCTCCCTACCTTTATTTTCATACATGTCTTCAATGTCTAAATATCTTTCTCTCCCTACCTTTATTTTCATACACTATCTGTTGGTTTAAATTGCAAAGCTTTAAGGATTTATTTTTTTTTCCAAAATAATACTTTAATTTCTTAGCTTTATGATGAAGGAAAATATGCTTAGTTGTTCGAAATTAGCAAATATCATCCCACTTTCTGAATGGTAGATACCAACTTGAATCGTGCAATCTAAGTCGAGCACTAAATTCCTGAAGCAGATTTAGAACCTGCGACTTTAGTTTTGCAACAGATGTATTACATCAGTCTGTTTTCTAGTTCCCTAGTTGATGTGAAATGTCCTGTATACTGAACATTCATAAATTTAACCTGCTGCAGTCTGACTTGAAACATTTCTACTTGATGCTTTTTACATCTGTTCACTGCCATATAACCTGTACCGCTGCAAGGGACAGAAATCATCATTGTCACATTTTTATTTCTTAGATTTTCTATGTGAAGTAGAAATAATATACAGATGCAAGAAACCATTGTTGGTATAAGGAGGCAGTTTTAGCAAAAACTATGGTTTTTCCATTGCTATGTTGCCCCTTGAAACTCAAACATTGTCTGGCAACTATCCTCAAGGGCAATTGTCTGGCCAGCTTAGCAGTGGGACCCCTGCCATCCTAACAGATGGGCACCAAGTGTAAGTAGCCATAAGACCATATAAGTGCATTTAGTGTGAAACTTGGGGCATAATTCCCAGCCTTGATCACCATATGGCTTTCCCATACTGAGTTTGTGATAAATGGGATGTGCAGTGCTAACCTAACTTGAACAAGAACAGCCTTAAAGAAAATAGTAACAAGAATAGCTCCCACTATGTGATAAGCAGGTGCTAGGTTTGGAACTAGCAGGAGCAGTAGAAGAGTAGGAGTATTTTACACCAACGTCTTCCCACACTTATTTCTGTTGCTCCACTAAGCATTCCATGACAAACTCAACTTCTAAAAACAAGGAAATCAGCTCCTTCACTCCCTCCATACTCCTTTACAGGGATAGAGAAAGCAAAATTATGAAAACCAGTGCCTTCAAGAAAAAACTTTGAATTGATTCACTTAATCTTGTAATTGAATTGAATCTGCATTTCACAGTAATTTCAATACTGAATTCTGAGGAGAGTTTTACAAGAGGTTCAGGATTTCGTAAAATCATTTACCATACACGTATTAATGCTTTTACTCCATGATCTTATTGGATATGGAAAGCATTTCACAACCTCTCAGCACATGTTGTTTCAGACAACTGACATATCCGACCTAATGCTCAAGGAAAAAGCAAAGCCAGCAGAACCTATGATTATGGTTGCGGCCACCATCTTTCCTTTAAGTAATTCCAAGTAGCGCATGCTTCAGTGCCTGTGAATTTTCACTATTGCAGCAAATTTAATTTGAGTTTGTTAATAAAAAGGATTGAAAACAAACAATAAGTATTACTTCCAGGAATGTGAATCTTTTAAAAAGTCATACATCGGCTTTGAGTATTTTTAGACTGTTTCTGAGTTTTACTTCTTGTCAACAAAAGATGCTGTTTGTGACTTTTGAAGATCAAAAATAATGTTATTTTATTAAGTCTTGAGAAAAGTATGAGAACTCTGATGAAACATCAATCTAGATTTAAGAGTTTAAGTGATAGGAAATTACATGAAAAAGAACTTATCTGGTTGTTGTTCTGTCTTTTCTCTCTATCATACTTTAGGGTGGAGTTCATGGTTGATTTACACCAATCTAAAACCATACTAGCAAAAAGTCCTGCCTCTCCCATCCCCAGCTACTCATTTCTACTGGAAAAGGCAATGCTGCCTTTCAGTGAGGCATGATTTGAGTAGTTAACAATGCTGCCTTTCAGTGAGGCATGATTTGAGGTATTTAGGGAGGTATTTAGGGAACCATTCTCTTAGATAAAAAGAGGGGGAGGCTTAACCTCTTTGGAACAGGTTGCCTAGAGAGGTGGTGGAGGCTCCATTCCTGGTAACTTTCAAGGTCAAACTTGATGAGGCTCTGAGCAATCTGATCTAATTAAAGATGTCCCTGCTTGCTGCAGAGGGGTTGGACTAGATGTCCTGTAAAGGTCACTTCCAACCCAACACATTCTATAATTCTATTCTGTGATTCTAATCTGGTGTACAACAATACAGATTTTACTGGAAAAGGTTACAGCTGTGCAGCTGAAAGTCTAGCACAATATATCTCTCTAGGTTCAGTTCCTACATCTGAAAGAGCAACACCTTTCATGAATACTCATTTGAATTTACTTGCTTTCCAACAGTATTCAAATAATCAACTCAGCTGGCATGAACACTTGCAGAAAGCCAAATGACAAAGTTGCTTATGTGAGCTTTTCTGGAAGTACAGTTTAAATCTGTCCTTCTAAGAACTTTGGTTGAAATGTTTATGTAATTAGGAAGTGAGATAACTGACAGGCAGTATTTAATCAGAATCCTGCAGCAGCCATAATAGAGGATCAAACACAGTCACGCTTTTGGTTGAAATATATGAACCCTTTGTGAACTAACTTCGTACTACCTGAAAAAAGATAGTTAAATTTGTGTCTATTTATGTAATGGTTACTTAGGCTACTAATAGCTTTTTTTCATATATGGTTACATGCAATTAGAGCCCATTATGTTACTATCCTTTTAAGAAGCTTAGATATTTTAATTTTCTTTTTAACTATTCACATATAAAGTCTGACACTGAATCAGGCTATGTTTCAAAAATCAGGAAACTAACTAGGCAACATTAAACAGTATATTTTTGCAGAGCTGTGCATCGACAGGAGGCTTCAAATGCTTATTGAATAGCTGAACAGGTGAGAGAGAGACAAACCAAACATGCCCATAGAACATGTCCTAGTCAGCATTGGAGTACAATAAATAATGCAAAATCCCCTTGGAAATACAAAATCTACCATAAGTATTAGGAGATCATATTCACAAGAGAGAGAGTGTATTTGTGCTTCAATAGTGGCTCTCTTGAGAAATGAGTCTGAAAGTTGCATAGCTTCCTGTTTCTTGCCTTTCAGAAGCTTTCAGGTCCGATTCACTCAGTTTATCTGAAAACTATTTTTCTCAGCTGTCAGTCCTGCAAAACTGACCTTAAATATGACAGTCAAAACATGGGCTCCTTCTGATAATTGCAAGTATGAATGCAGCACTGAAAATCCCAGCCAGAATCATCTTTACTGTTTCATAATACAAATTACTCCATAATCTGTCCATCGTGAAGACTTAAATATGTCAAATTCATAACACAGAAAGAAAAAAATGTAAAGGACTTGAGTAAGATGAAACTAGGCATGAATGAAGTAAAAATAAACAGCAAGAGAAATGCTCTAATAGATATTTATCATCCTATAAAAGCAGAAATACTCTACTTCTTATGAAACTGAAGTTACACAAATTACCTCTCTTAGTTATGAAGAAATACATTTTCCCAACATAACTAATCTGCAGAACTCACTACTTACAAGTGATGAGACAAACCAAGAATTACATTTGTTTAATTGCTCAGATATTTGTCTGGATAGTAAAATCAAAGAGGGTCCTCTTAACAAGAGAAAAATCCTCATCAACCTACTGCTTCATGCCATAAATCACAAGCTTGGGTGAGGCCAGGGTTGTGCATAAATTTCCCCAGTGGACAATTGCCCTGCAGAAGTTTCTGATGTTGGCAATTATAAGAGCAGTGAAAGCCAAACGTTCCTTAGCTACATTTACAGGCTTTCAGTTTCTTCACATTCTTCACTTAGCTGAGGTGTGCAGCTTCACTGCCAGTACCAGTTGTGATACAGAGCAACCTAGGAGCAACACAGCCCTTAATCTGCACCTTGTTGATCATCTGCAAAACAGCACAGTGCACAAGTAGCTCTCCAACACCCATGTGGCCTCAGGGGTCCAAATCAGAATAAAAGTTACAAATGTACTACAGAAGTGGACTGTAAGTATTGTGTGGATCTTAAAAGGAAATCAATCCCATTTTGCAGCAGGTACTTTCAGAATATGACCACATTTTCAGAATTAAAAAGCACCCAACCCTTTTAGAGAAAGCAATACATCTTTGATTGGAATTGCAGTGCATTCAAAACTATTAGAAACACATTTACAAAGTTGTGGTCATTGTAAAAGTCTCAGAAATTCCTTATTTCTGCTTGCATTTGCTGGTGTGGTTTCAGCCCTTGTCGGCCAAAACAGAAATGTGTTGTGATTTAAGCTTTCAGCTGTTGGGTTCCAGTTAGTGGCCCAGCTAACACTGACTCTGGCTCCTCAGTTTTGTTCTCACTCATGTAGGTTGCGCCGAGGGGCTCCTGAGCTCTACTCATCTGACCCCTGATGGGGCTGGGCTGCAGAGCAGTGGGTCCTACAGGCGCTGCACTTGCCCCACCGATGGGGCCCACGCCACCAGTAGTTCACAGCAGCACAGCATCCCCAAGGCACAACGACACCCAAAACGCTGTAGGTCACTACTATTCCTCACAGGTCCTCTGAGACCAAACACAATTCAACTCTCATCAGCCTTTACGAGCCCCAAACAGATTCATAACGCAAAGAGTAGGGGGATTCTGGCTCTTGGGTTTTTTGCCTTTTTTTTCTGTATTAACCTCAGGTCGTGATATTATATACAATTCTGAATAACCTGGTGTCCATAGTCATTTTAAACCGGAATGAAACTTTCTGAAGTGCTTTTGGAAAAATAATGTAAGAAAAAATATTTCCTTATTGCCTACCTTATAATAAATTGGCAATATTTTAAAATGTGTCCAGATTTTTTTCCAATAACTCTGGCTGTGAAGTGTTAATGTTAAAGACACTAAATTAAGAAATAAATACAACAGAAATAAGTTTTGTGTTTTGTTTTTAGTTTTTTGATATTTTTTTTTAAATTTTGTTTCTACCATTTCAGTTCTTCTTAAAATACTTTATTTTCTAAGGTATTGATCATCTATTCAAAATTGCAAACTGGACAGTGTAGTGCTACCTCCAGATTCCACTTTTATAATCCAAAGAATCTTTGTGTTTAATCTTTTGTTAAACCCTAGAGTTCTTTGATGCATGCACATTATTTTCTAGTGATTGCCACCACATGAAAAGGGCGTTAATCCTCTGCTAATTAACAACTTGTTGAGGTCAACAGGGGTCAGCACTTTACATTTTTGGATTTAGTGAATTTTTGGTTCATTGGAACTTCTTGTTCTCACCCGTTCAGCTATTCCATCTTTTTTTTTCTTGGTGTATTTTTTTCTATGTCAGTGATAGCATCCTCTTGCACTCTTAGCCCACTAAATACATAGTAAAAGCTTTTGGTTTGAAATAGGATTCAGTTTGCTTGTACTTTTTGAGTAGCTGTACTAGCTACTCTACAATCCCTTTGATTACAAAGCCTATTGCTTCATGCAGTTTAGGTGTTTTGTCTGCTCAGGAAATGGAGTTTCCACTGCTTTCGAGAGTCATACTACATGTTTCACTGCATAGAGCATTCCTCACTAAAAATATAATACAATACTTCACAAAATCATTAACAGTTTTTAAAAGGTATCAAAAATTCCTTTTGATAGGAAAAAAATATTGAAGAACGTTTTGCTACTTTTAAAAAATTATTTATATAAATATTTCTTCATTACCTTATTAATCTAAAAATCTGCTTAATTAAGTCCAGACAATTTTAATTTCTTTCACCATTGCCTTCATTGAGTACAATGGCTTACATAGTTGAAATTTTATCAATTGGATTTCAAGAACAGATTTATTTCTCTTTTCCAGATATCAAGAATAAAAAAAAAAATTAAGTTTCTTTAGGGAAATAATACATGTCAAAAATGTTCTTATCTAAGTAACATTAACAAGATCCACCTTATTTTTTATAGCATGTCAGTGAATCATGCTTATTTTCTAAATGACCACGTAACAACCTTTCAGAGTACAGGTGAAATATAACTATGCTGCCCTAACTCTGTATTTTCTTTAAAAGTTACTGCAATTCCAAGAAAAGTAGACATCAAGACAGAAGATGTTTTGTTTTGCATTCAGATCCCACAAAGTGGAAAAAGCGCATGAGAAAAGGCATCACAGAAATAGATTAATAAAGCTGGATGGAGTCAAGAGATAATATAAATGAAGAAAAAAAAATGGAAGGGAATCAGAACAGAACAGTCCATATCCATATAGTAATGAACAAACAGTCTTAGTAATCGTGTGCCAGTGAGTTCCACAATTTTATCACACATTGCGTGAAAAAGCACTTCCTTCCTAATAAAAGAATTTGATTTTCTATTTTCAGATTAAGTTGAAGACCTCTCTCATCCCTTGTGAGAGAGACAGGGAACACAGACTTTCCCAATCTCTCTCCTCTACAAGCTTCAGTACTTTGCAATTTTTTTTCCTCATGACCCATTTAAATTCTTCTGCTTTCTTAAATAATTAATCCTAAATCTTTGCAGTTTCCTTCACCCAACCCCCCTGCATTTACTTCACTGTTTTCATCACTATTTGAACACCCATATTTCTAAAATACCCTAACAAGGATGAGAAAATTCCCTTTGGAAACATGTTCCTTAGTCTGGCTTAAAATTAAAAGAAAGTGCTTAGAAAGGAAAAAAACCCACAAAACACACACAGCACAGCCCTGAGGTTGTCACTCGTAGTTATAATTCCTTCAAAAAAATCTTCCAAAAATACTAAACCATCTAAAACTTAAGTGCAGACTTGGCACACATCTGTGTAGACACTGACTAATTACATTTTGTAAACGGTATCTCACAGACAGCACTGTATAGATGATAGACCATTAAGACAGTTTACAAAGGGAAGTGAGTGATCTTTCCCTTTTGAATCTTGATTAAAGGAAAAAAAATAGTTGTATTAATTGATTGGTTTAGAATGGTTTTGTTATCTGAAGCTCAGTAAAATCTTAGCACAACAGAGGTGATTCATGATGCAGGATATGTGTATTTTTTTGACAAACGAAATACCTCCAGGGTGCTGAAGTTCTGTGGCTCTTACTCAGCCATTTGAATGATAGGGGGATGAAGGTTTCCCTGAGGTACCCTTACATCGTTACTGAGTGCACATCTTCGGCTCCTGTTACAACAAAGCACTGATTATCTCCATAATTATTTTTGAATGATTATTTTGACTGTTGAAAAGAAGTAACTTCTGAGATTCCATTTATGCAGATATATGTTAAAATGAAAATAGCTGAAGAAAAAACATGTGTCTTTCTTTTCAGTGTTCTTTTCAGAACTTTATTAAAGAATTTTCCCTTTTTATGAAAGTATTGACATCAGCTTTTTATTCTTTCTGCTATTCATTTGTAAAAATAGATTTTCATGCAGATAAACTAGCAATTCACTTGCAAGTCAATTCTTTCTTTAGCTTATTAACCAAGTAAGGAATTTCAGTGTAAATATTGGCATTAAAACAGTGCTATAATTTTAGCATTTGAAGAAGTTTCATTACTTGAGGAATTCAAGTATTTTGATAAAGTTAAATTAGGCCACAAGAAAATATATTTTTTTAAAAAGACGATGACCTAAATGGTGAATTGTGACAGCAGCCGAGTAAATAACTTAACAAGAAAAAGCTTTGCAGAATATTGATTTAATGCATCACTTAAGCAACAGAATATCTCAAACCCACATTATCCATGCTCTATTTCCCTGTACCTTGGACAGTTTATCTATTCACCTCTCTCAAAGGAACAAGCACATATTTCTACATGAATTGTTAGTCTATAATGTACAGTTTTTAACAGTATAATAAAACTAATCTTCAGTATAATTCTACTTTTGTGGAAAATACTTCTTTATAGAAATTTTATCATACCAGAATGAAAAAGCTGCACAAATTTAACCAAGTTATATTTAAATTAATTATTGTCTTTATGGAAATGTGTCACTGCAGAATAAGGATTTTCACTATTTGAAAGGACTGAAAATTGCATTTCAACCTCATTGCACAGCATTGCACTGCAAAGCCTTAAAATAATGCCAAAAGTCTGATACAAAATTAAACTGATTTTAAATTATGGCTTGAAATGTTACATTCAGGAAGAAGACTACAAAGGTAGTGCTGTCTCATGGAAGGAGGGACAAAAACCAGGAAAAAGTACCCATTTTCATTTTTGTATCTTGTTTTAAGAAACAAGTGAAAGTATCTAATTTTTTATAACAGTCTGTCTTGTTATCCAAAGTAAAATCTGGTGCTGTAAAGATTATTTCAGCCAAAATTAGCCTTTTATCAGTGCTATGCCATTCAAAATGCATGAATGACAGCTTGATGGCTAGAGAGGCATATGATTTGAATTCTGAAATTTCCTCTCTGTGGCTATGGAGCTGCAGCTACTGCTGCCCGACTCCATGTCACCCAGCTGCCACGTCAGGTTCTGCACGTAGACAGGACTGTTTTCACAGCATATGCTTAAATAGTTCTACCAAAGTCCTACATGAACGATGAATATTATGAATGAGGCCCTTTCCTACATGTCTGTCCTGAGAAGCATTTAAACAGCCTGTCGTCCAATAGTTTTGGTTTTCCCTGATTAAGCACTCAATTTTATGGAAAATGGGCTAAGAAGATAGAGTTACTCAGCAGGTGGCACAAGAATTGCACAGGGTAACAGAAGCCCAAAGGAAATGATGATTTTCATGGTATTCTGCAAAAATATGAACGGTCAGAACACTGTCCCCAGAACAGGGTTTGAATCATTATTTATTCATAACATTTTCAGTAATTTCCATCACTGTTACCTAGTCTCAAATATATCTCACCAGAGACCAGCAAAGTATACGGAGCTAAACTGTACTGATGAAGTGAATCACAGCTAAACTCCTTTCTAGCAACAGCCGTTTCACCAGCAGAGAAACTGTTTTAAGTTTTTGGGTCTCTTCTCAGTCTTAGAGGAGATGGCCACAAGGTCTTACCGATTTCCCTCCCTTCCTCTATTCTGTGGTAAAAAGCTCCCAAGCTATTTGTAGTTTACCCTTTGTAATATCTGCAAAGCAGATTTAAAGGAATTACAGAAGTTACCTCCTGGCCAGTTTTATTTATCTTTTACAGCTAAAGGATGCTCTAAGAGCATCGCTGGAACCTATTTGACCACCCTTAGCGATCTCTCCAGCTGAGCAGGACAGGGAATAAGACTCATCTGTTCACCTCATGTTGATTTGTCATTTGACATCTGTGTCAGAGCAACACTCTGTAAGAGCAGACACTTTGATGCCACTGCAGCTTTATGTCTGTCAGAACTAGAGCTGGGTGGATTATTTACTGTGAATAATTTATTCAGCAAATTTCACCCTTTCTTCAGTTTAAGAGGTCTCTATACATGTCCTAATTAAAAGAGATAATTGGCTTAATACTCAAGCACTTCATTCTAACTCGTTTTCTTTGTCCAGAGGTGTCCTGAATAAAGGCAGAGGTGAAATCCTGGTGCCACTTAAGATATTGAAACCCACTCTCCTCCTTGATTTCACTAAGGTCAGGATCCCAGTCAAGGTCCCTCAAGCAAGAAACCTCCAGTTTAGATTGTGATATGGCACAAATGGGGTCCATAGTTAAACACTGGGAGGAAACAAAAGACACAGACTGGGGGATGCAGAAAAAAGATATTTAGATGCCATCATGATGGCTCTGTTAAAAAAAACCAACAAGACAAACTAACACACAGTAGAGATTACCTAACATTTAGGAGGGCTCAGGGTACAATTTTATTTCCCTACAAGGATCAGACAAATATGTGAACATACTTTGATAACTGCAATTATTTGAACAAGTGCGGTTTGCATTGATTTCTCCCCTCTATGCCTGCTTTCATCCCTTCTGCCTACACCTTACTCTTTAACCAAGAACAAAATCCTCTTGGGTAAAGGAATTCTTTGGTCTTTAGTGTATAAGAAATTCATTAATCAATATAGAATATATAATTCAATATATAATTAAAGATAAAATGTCATTACTAGAGTAGCAGTCCTCTACAACTATATAATATTCTATTTCTGAAAGCATCTCTACTCCGCATGCACCTAGCAAGGATCAGTGCCTGAAGGCAGTATTGAACTATATTCTCTGAAATATTTGTCTAGTGTTTTGCTAGCAATTTCAAACTCCTCTGCTCTTCAACATTCAGTCACTAAACTATGCTGCTTAAATTATTAAATCCTTTTAATTTAAATTTTCATAAGCTACCAGAAGAAAAATGCACATCCTTAAAGTAACAGATCTGGCTTCTTGCAAGGAAAACTATGATATTAGTATTGCTTTTATGCAGTATTAACTTCCCTTAAGAACAAAATTAATTATTTCATTAAAGAGTAAAATGTGGAGGGCAGATGCTTAAAAAAAAAAAAAAAAAGTCCTTTTGAAACTGTCTTGGCTTAGGACCACCCAAAATTTGAATTCTGAAAGCATCTCTACTCCGCATGCACCTAGCAAGGATCAGTGCCTGAAGGCAGTATTGAACTATATTCTCTGAAATATTTGTCTAGTGTTTTGCTAGCAATTTCAAACTCCTCTGCTCTTCAACATTCAGTCACTAAACTATGCTGCTTAAATTATTAAATCCTTTTAATTTAAATTTTCATAAGCTACCAGAAGAAAAATGCACATCCTTAAAGTAACAGATCTGGCTTCTTGCAAGGAAAACTATGATATTAGTATTGCTTTTATGCAGTATTAACTTCCCTTAAGAACAAAATTAATTATTTCATTAAAGAGTAAAATGTGGAGGGGAAGATGTTAAAAAAAAAAAAAAAAAGTCCTTTTGAAACTGTCTTGGCTTAGGACCACCCAAAATTTGAACAGAAATGGGGCAAACTACTTACTATCTTAATCCCTAAAAGACTGAGATATCAGACAAGAATAGAGAACCAAAAAATGGGAGACCTCTTTAGATCAAAGTTATTGGAAAACGAGAAAAATAATCTCCAAGATTTATTATATTGGATCCCAAGCAATACGTTACTTTGAAAAAAAGTTATAATATATTTTAACTTTGATATATCTTTACTGAAAAATAAGTTGCAACTACTAATGACTTGTTTCCTTGCGATGTTTTAATCTCACCAATACTACTGCACTTCTGTTGCAGAGAGTGCTGTAGGGGTGCGACAATGGAGGGAATGCCCTATTTATTTTTGTTACATGTGGTGTGAAATACTTAAACATTCACCTGTTTCTTCTGTGAAAAGAGAGATGCTTGATCCCAGGGAATAATATATTAAATAAAAAAATTTCAAAATTAGACCACATATGAGTTTTACACCAAAAAACTTCTACATTTGATACACGAACTACTAAACTCTATCATTCTTCACTAAATACTGCATTGCACAAAATTTTGATACATTTCAGATTTTGAAACCAAGCAGAAGGGAATTAGAATATAAAGTGCCAGTTGCAGACTTCTAGAAGGAAGTGGCGGTTTGATATATGTTATATACTATTATGTGTTAATTGAGGATGAAAGAATTTACCTGAAACCAGAAAAAGCTACATAACCTTGTAAGAGTTGTCAGAGGCAAAAAGACCTGTTACGGTCACAAAGTCAGAATGCCCCTACAAAGTCCTTCAATTTTTGGTGAAAACTAGACCAGCTGAGTTTCAAGCCTGTGTATTTTAGGGAAAATAATTTGTTTATACTGAAAGAAGTTATGGGAACAAGTGAACAAAGAAAAAGGATAAGAATGGGAGGATTCAATAAAATTGAGGAAATCACCCAAAGGAAAAAAAAGAATTATTTGAAAGAAATCACCAGATTTTCTGGAATATGTAGAATTAATATAAAAATTGTTGAATTTTCTTTCATTTCAGCAGTACCTTAACAGTTGCAAGAGATTTTATGTATTTTGAACTTGAGGTATATCAGATTAAAAGCATGGTTGGTTCTCGCCTTCTTGATCAAATCTTTCTGGACATCATAATTCTATGAAACTCTAACTATAGCACAGCCTTAAAACATTTGTATCACTGAATTTCATCTGAACAATATTGCAGTTACCAACCCACTGTTTACATAAAATTTTGTTTTATCTAGAACTTTTCTCCTACAAACACAGTTGTTAACACATTATTTTAATTTTCACTCGTATAAACCTTGCAAAAAATTTTTGAATTGATTAGCTGAAAATCTTGGATTTTTTCCTAATATTATCAGTTCATTGGAATGAAATGTTGATGAGATCTGAATTCCTCATCAACGGTCTTGTAACCAAAATCAAGTTTATAAATATAGAACGACTAATAACTCAAAGTATGCATGAATTTCAGCACATATAGGTGAAGAACATACTGAATCCAAGATGGATTTTGTAGTGGTTAAACTGCAGCCAAATTATCTAAGTTATACACCGAAACTTGACTCTAAACAGAAATAATGCCTGCAGAGAAAACAGGAATAAGTTCTCCTGATTTTCACTAGTAATGTGATACCAGCTTTCTCTCTACCTGCTGAAAATCCTCCCAGTATCTCATGTGGTTTCATTCACTTTATCTACATAAATAGCTAGAGGAGATGGAGGAATGAGAAAAGACTCAGCTGGAAAAAGAAACCAAAACCAACCACAAACAAAATATAAATCTCAAAAAGCCTCCCAAACTCAGTTATGATATTAACAGCTTTGCTAATGATTTTTCTTGATGTAAATGATAGATACTGCAACCTGGCCAGTTGGTTCATATACAGCACAGATGACTTGCTCAGACAGCGTTTCAGCAAGTTTCACCCCTCCTGGTGCAGGAGATGAGAACAAACCTTCCTTCACAACCCTCCTATACCAGATGCATTTGAAAAACTCATGTTAGCTTAGGGATGTTCTTAACAAGGCTATAAAACCATCTGCAGAATATATGCACTCACTGCAAGTGATGTATATGTTTCCGGGCTCTGGTAATTCCTTTCCATGAAATGGCTTTTGGGTGCCCTTTTCCCACTTGCCTGCCCTCAATGATTTTCAATGACTTTACTTCTTCTCCATTTTCTTCCAGCTTCCCTGGTATGTCCTGGGTTTTTTTGACTGATTTCTTCTTTTCTGATGCATTACCAACATGAGGGATTTTACTAGCAGTGACTAATATAAGATTTAAACTTTAGCAGATACCACCTACTGCTGAATTATAAAAAGCAAAGGTGTATAGAACAGCAAGAATTCTCTGGAAAAGTGCAAGCAAATGCACAGTCTACGCAGTAAAGTTCAATTATTTTCCACAGAAAGAAAAATGGAAAGCTTAAAAGTACTGGGCAACATGAAATCTACATAGTAGACGCAATAGAATTGCACTTGATTTTCTAAGGAAACAATTAAAATGTTTTCAGAAGTATCCGCTTATATAATTCAACACATCAACACGCAAACTGCATAACTACCTTTATTCTAAACTTATCTGAAAGAAATTTATCTGGCTTTTTGACTTTTGCCTTTCTAAATGTAGCATGCATTGCTAAAAAGAAGCCAAGGGGCAAATCTCCTCCTCCCGCCAAATAGTTATTGAGCTTATATTTACACAAGAAGAAAATCCTAGCTCTTTTGTGAAGTTGCTTGGGAATACACTCCATACATAAAGGGTCAAGGGCATCCTACTTCTTCCCCCTCATGCCATAAGCTCTCTAATAATTCCAAAGAACGAGAAAAAGCTATTTTAGTGACTACCATTTCTAACTTAATTAAATCATCTCTTTTTTTTCCTAGAGTTCCTGGTTAGGGGATGATGAAAATTCTTAAAACAGGACCCCTAATAGGCAGGACTTAAATGTCCTTACCAATCTTTGCTAGACCGGGGGAAAAAAAGCCCAAAACCCTCACCCTAAACCTGAAATAGAAGTCCATTCTGTCAATGGCTGGAGTCACAGAAGACTGAATAGCAGTAACCGTATGGCCTCCAGACTCCGACAGCCCTGTTAGTACAGCAACATCTTGTCTCACATCTTAAGCATCATCACAATGACGGTATCTGCAAAATAATGTTATTTTCCACAATGTGGTAATTTTATAATGCTCTCGTTCTTTGGCTCTTACAGTTATGTATTCTTCTCTAGTAACCAATAACGGAGAAAGAAATAGTTTATTATTCAAGGAGAATGAACACCATGTAGCCTAAGTCTTTATTTTGATTTCTTTACAATAGAGATAATAGGGAAAATAAGAAGTCCACTGAAATACATGAATCTGTGGAGATGTACTTACTTCTCTTGCTTCAGACAATTACGATACTAAGTATTAATTTGGTCTCTGAAATATTTATGAGTCACAAAAGCATCTGCTTGTATCACCAAAGTCTTTGAATCATGGCTCAAGAACTGCAGGTAAATAATCATTGCTCCAGGTTCTCTATATTTTCCTAAAATTCACTCATTATTTGTTTGAGGAAAAGAGCAAAACAATACTAAATGAATTCAGATGTTTATTCCCTCTCTTTAAATAGCTTTCCAGCATTTTAAAATCAGAAACTGACATACATGAAAAAGATGTATTTAAGAAAAGTCCATGTACTGGTCTTAAAACCAAAGATTTTATTGCTCTCTGCAGTAAGGTTTCTTTTATTAATATTTCTTCCCACTTTAATTGAATTAAACAACAACAAAAAAAGTAACCAAAATTATGAAGACCACCAGCGCTGCGAAAAAAAGAAAATGTCTCCTAGGGTTTTGAGTTCTCTCTCCTCAGTGTTCTGGAGTCCAGATGTGGAAAGCCCAGTGGAGCTGAAAACATTTTTGGAGGGAGGAGAGAAAGTTTTGACGCTACTGCTGTGGCCTTATTTTATCCAAACCAGACAATTACCTTTCTTTATGAAGATTAAAAAAACAAACACCACCATTACGCCCCACCTTTTGTATATGATTACTAAACACTATTTTTAAGTGAGCCTGCTAAAGAAAAATAAACACTCTGCATCTTCTTAGCCTTACAAGGCTGCCTTCTTAACTCAGAGTAGAACGCATAGTGTATTCATCTTCTTTGAAATGCTGTTTGTCAGGTGTGTAAGTACATTTTTAAAATATATTTTTTTCCTGCTCACATATTGAGCAAACCAATATTGATTTGCTGAAGCAATACCAGGTCACAGTTCTGCAGAGGAACATTCCCATATCTTAGGCAGCTACACCTGGAATATGGTGTTCAGCTAAGCGATGACAAGGGTGGTCAGTGAGGTGATGATAAAAGTCTATAAATAGCTTAAGAGAGTGCACTCCAAAGAGGAAGAAGCATTGTTTTAAGGTGGTCTGAAAAAGTCTGACTGGTAGAAATGAAAAGGTGTCCTGACACCCAGAACCAGGCATAAGCCGCTGAATAGGAGCTTGTACGCTGTACGAACGCCAGCAGGGCGATCTCTCTGTGCTTGGCCTTGCGCACACCACAGGCATATAATGAATTCACTATTCCAGAATAATTATTCTGGTAAATTTCCAAGTATAGTTAAGCCCTTCAACTGCTAAATTAGGCCCCAAGTTCAACAGTCCACCAACAGGAGCCACATGCTCAGGGTATTTAGAGCTACACCAAACAAAGTGCTGGAAACATAGAAGAGGAGGTAAACCTGGCCAGAGAGGAGGACGGACACAAGCCCTGGCAAATCTGTCACACCTCTGCTTTCTATGGTTCTAGGAATACATGCATGTGGGATTTGGGAAAGGTCTTTTTAATAAGGGTTAATTGGAGAAGTATGTCACACATGACTGAGCACCGTTTCAAATTACAGCTCACTCTGGCATAACTAAATCAGGCAAATGATAGAACTCCAAAATAGGGAGTAGTCAATCTTCTCCCCTCCTATTTAGTTTTTCTAGTTTCATCAGTCTCAAAATTACCAAATATCAGAAATTATAGATTTTATGGTATTTGTTGCTTCTTTGAAAATAATAGTATGACCACAACATAATATTCCCCAGAGATCCAATAGTTCTATAAAATCTATTTTCTGTTGTCACTCAAATTATTAGTCTAGGCTTTGGAACTGCTGGATTCATTTGTCTGCTTATGTGATACATAAACTCAAGTCAGATGATCCTGAAATATAGCCTTTTCTGGGCTTAAAAAAAAAAACCTAGAACAGAAAAAACAACTGTGTTTTAGCCAGCCAGAACAGAGTTATTCCCATAAAAATCATTATACAGTCTGTAGCACTATATTACTCTAAAAGTCGATCCCTGAATCTGAAGAAAATCACTTCAGTTTCTCTGTGCTATCCAAGTTAACTGCAAGCATTTCCTGACACACAGAACGCAGGCAGAAAACGGAAAAACGTCGACTTGAGAAAAGCACAGCTTCCAATCCCCACCCACCAGCTTCAGTCAAAGGGATGACTTCAGTCCCTTTCTTAACTAATCCTGTCACTGTAAAATCCTACAGTCATTCTTCCACACATAAAGGGAAAACGGACTCACTAGGAGGACCTAGACTCTTTCAGCTTGAACTGTTAACCAATGGTGGAAATGCAAGAATGCTGAAGTTGTTCCTTCGGAGCCAATAGAGTGGATTTGTGTGTCCCACATGACTGTGTTTCCCCTGTCTTTCACATGGGCAGTATTTAGTTCAATTCAGAACTGCAGATAGTATAGCGTGCAGAGCAGCAATGGGATGTCTGAGCACAAGTGGCTGACTTCCAGGCGACTTCAGGAAGCACATTTTTACATTTCTCCTGAATTAAACTGGGATTCTGCACCCTTGACATCCTCCTACCCTCCTTGTCTCTGCAGGAGGAGACAGCGACCTGCACAGCACAACGAAACTGTGAGTACGCGGTCTATTTATTTTTATTTTCACTCAGAAAAGGAAATCTCCTAAAATTGTCAAAATGCTGTGTGCACTACAATCAACGGTTACTTTTTCTTATAAGATGAACAAGTATCTAAAGTGCTTTTCAAATTCAGAAATATTTCTTGCATGCTTCAATAAAAGAAAAAAAAAAAAAGAGAAAAAAAAAAAAAGAGAAAAAAAAAAAAAGAGAAAAAAAAAAAAAGAGAAAAAAAAAAAAAGAGAAAAAAAAAAAAAGAGAAAAAAAAAAAAAGAGAAAAAAAAAAAAAGAGAAAAAAAAAAAAAGAGAAAAAAAAAAAAAGAGAAAAAAAAAAAAAGAGAAAAAAAAAAAAAGAGAAAAAAAAAAAAAGAGAAAAAAAAAAAAAGAGAAAAAAAAAAAAAGAGAAAAAAAAAAAAAGAGAAAAAAAAAAAAAGAGAAAAAAAAAAAAAGAGAAAAAAAAAAAAAGAGAAAAAAAAAAAAAGAGAAAAAAAAAAAAAGAGAAAAAAAAAAAAAGAGAAAAAAAAAAAAAGAGAAAAAAAAAAAAAGAGTTCTCCTCCAGGGCAGTGCCTGCATGCACGCTGCATGCCACACTGCTTCCTGACATAGCCAGCGTGCTGCTTTGTTCATAAAGAAAAACAAAGACAAAAAGCCCTACACATGTACGTTGTTCACTTTTATTTGTACTCTGTGTCTAATCAGGCCTGATCTGTCCCCAAGGGGAAAAAAATAAAGGCAAACTTTAACTCCGCCAGCAAGGGCAGCCCAGACTTTCCAGACATCTGACAGTTATTATAATTAGCTATGAAAGACAGCGAAGACACTTTGGGGCAAATAGCTCTTAGATTTGGAACAATGAAGTCGAGCAAGGTTCCCATCCCACCCCTTCCACGGGGGGAGGGGGAGAGGCGAGCCAACGGGGGGAGTGTTAGAAGCGGGTTATGGCTGGACTGAAAAAACACAACTAGTCTAATATCTGGACTCACTCAGCACAAGGAGAGGCTTTTTGATAAGCAACTTTAACTACCTCTAGATTGCAGATTGCATTCGCTGCAATTCCTGGTGGGGTGGGAAAGGGTGTGGGGCTCTTCACAGCATAACGTCAGAAGGTCGGGGTAGAAGGGGCAGTGGGGGCAAAGGGGGCAGAAAGAAGAGAATATCCATAGCAAGAGACATTGCAATTGCTTCCCAGAGCTTTTCTGGCCAGATCTCCTTAAGCCCAAGTTGCTTTCTGGGCAAGATTTATGAGAGTTCTCAAACAGAAGCAACAGACAAAGCAGAGCTTTTTTTTTTTTTTTTCCCCGGAAAAGAAATTGAACCCAAATGGATAACTGTATAATCAGAAGCACTGATTTGTAGTTTTGTTTTGTTTTGTTTTCCCTTATGTGTTCATAAGACCTTTAATAAGATCTGTCTCCTCCTCCCCCCCCCGGTTCCTTCTCACCCTCCTCCCCTACCAAAAGTTAGATTCTGAAAACTACGATCAGAAGGGAAAAAGCAAAGACAATAGAAATCTGACTCGGTCCTGGCTGGGCTGGATCTCTAATAAAGCATGAAGTGAAAACAGTTTCTAAGTGAAAGATGAGCAGACTTCTTTTTAAAAAAAAATTAAGTGCAATAAGGAGAAATTGTTGAAAGACTCCAGACGCTACTAATTATGGCTTAAATAAATCTTCCTGGACAGATGTTTGCTTGCTCCCACTGCGGTGAAAGGAACGTTAAAAGAAGCATTTTTTAAAAAAGGATTTGATGTGAGGTTTTTTTTTTTTTTTTACATATGATTTTTTTTTTTTAAATACACCCTTTTATTCTTTGTCTGCCCTCCTGTTATCTCCCCCTCCCCCAACCGCCGCCCACTGTGAGCTGAGACACCTGAAGGCTAGACATAATGATCAACAGAGCGCTGCGCTCGCCTGTCTGGATTCCAGCCAGTTTTTTTTTTCCCTTTTTTTTTTTTTCCCCTCCACAATCAAGGAGCCTGCACGCAATGCACGGCAAGCCCCTTGCTCTGCTATGTGCAGATCAGACAGAAGTCTGAACCGTGCTGCAAGAAAGATTAAAGACAAACACAAGCCTTTCCTCCTTATGTCGGCCAGGCTCGGTTTCAACTTCATTGTGATTTGCAAAAAATACGAAATAAGAAACTTTGTAAACATATATCCGCGTTATTTTACAAAACATGCCCATATGTGCACACACTTTCCAACATTGTAACCAGGGGCATCCACTGTTTCCCATTTTACAGCAGTTTCTACTCCAGCTTTACAGCCAATGCAGTATTTTATGTTAAGTTCATGCATCACTTGCATAATTGCCGTGTAGCTCTCAAATACTGTGCAAAGATTTTGTATACGTATACAATAGACCACATAAACGCAAACAGCTAGAGTATGGAGACCTAGGTCTGAAAGGCGGTCAAACTGAAATACTCCAACATATTTATGTTTAGAGAGATTAGTGAGATCTCCTAGACAGTTTTACGGCAGTTTTAAGCAAGGCAGTAGCAAAGTGCTTTGTGAGTAGGTTGTCTTCAAACCCAAGACAGGGAGCGTGGCCGGGGACTATTTTAGTTAGCTGGCCTCGCAACCCCTGGCCTTCCTGTTGCCACAGCCCAGAGAAACGCCGACTGGGCCAGCGTCATCGTGCCAGAAAGTTGGTCTTGGGAATGCAGTACTCCCCAAAATAGTTGCTCTCCGTTTGGTGTGGCTATGGGTGGGGTTAGCACAGGCTTCCAGGGAAAAGGCAGATTCAAAGCATTTATTCTATTTAATTTTTAAATGTATGCTGCGCGGGCCTATTTTCTATAAGTTTTTGGAATTGCATTGTTTTATGGTACAAATTACGGTATGATACAAATGGTGATTAATTTTTGCTCGTCATACGGACTTTGTGTGAAAAAGACTTGAAAGAAAATACAGTTTTATACACACATGGAAATATACATCTGTAACTGCTTTTAATTTACTCCCTGAAAAGGCTATATTTTAATCACACTAACAGGAATCTTAATAGAAAAATAGGGAGTTTCTAGATTTTTTTCTTTAAACTTGCTAATAAACACTATCTGAAAAGGAACACAGCCTAGGTATCCCATAAATTTAGTCTTAAAAAAAACCTTCCTTTCCAAATAGCAGCAGAGACATACAAACAAAAGGTTGCATGAAATGGCAACAATATCCACATGCAAGGTAAAGGCTCTAGAAAAGAGAAAAATTTAGAGAAAGAATTGAGAGCTGCGGTTGAATTTGTATCGCTGTATTACTTTTTTTAAACAAGGGATTTAACACTGTTCTGAAGGAACATTTCATATACCTTACATGAAATATACAAGCTATCTCAACACAATATGAGATGTACTTGTAAATTACATGTATATGTATGTACACAAGTTCACTAGTATTAAGCGCTACTTTCCTTTCTACTTTTCTGGTATATTATGTTTGAAAAAATAAAATTTGTCACTTATGTTTCTCAAATGTATTTTGAAATAATGCCTGCAGCTACATTTTGAAGTGCTGACTTTTATTTTCTTAACGTAATGACAATAAGCAATCATATTTTTATCCATTTCCTAAAGACTGAAATCCTATGTAAATCAATTCCTCTAAACTTCAGAAGCGTTTTACACACTGCCTTGCATTAGAAAGTATATTTCAACCACCAATTTATATGTTGTTTGTTAATGTAAAAGTAATGACTAATCACATAAGAGTTAAGCCCTAAACCTGAGCATATGAATACAGGGCCCTTGCCTCCATGTTTAGTTCCACACCCTCCCCTTCTCCCAGAAATGTCTCTTGGTTTTTGCGAATGCTGGGTGTTCAGCAGCTCTCACTAAAGCAGGTAGGAGACACAAATGCCCAGCATTTTTGTAAATATGGCATTTCTCTTCAGCTGCCGTTGTCCAGGCACCTGAGATTTGGAGCCATGTATTTTAGCTTGCTACGCAAAGAGTTTATTTACCTAAATGTGAAAAATTCTGATCTGTGGTATTTTGCTGACATCCTTAAACTTTAAATAGTTGATGTTGAAACAAAGCAATCATGGAAGCTCATGCATATTTATGACTCCACTCCTTAAAAATTTGATGTCTGTTACAGCTCATCTCTTAGCCTATGGCCTCCAATTAGTTGTGCAAACTCCTCGCTGCTATTAGCACAAACTTCAGGTTCTAATTTTTTTTTTTAAACTCTCCTCTCCCCTCTTCCCCTATGCTTCCTCTTCTTGTATCTGTTTGTTTGACCCTTTTCTAGCTCAAGCAGAAATGCAAATTTTAATCATAAGAATAAAATGCACCAGATTACTTCCAAAACTTTCAAAAAATTGGTTGTTTCACATATACCTTTGCACAGCAGAAGTAACTTGAGAGCCTACCAGAAACATAGGCACTCTCAAAAAGGTAATGGGGTCAAATGAGCTCATGCATTACAGATAGGAAGAGAACTGCACGTTGCATTTTTATAGATAAAAAGTACAGAGTGTTTTAATGTAAACAGATTTCTGTTTGATATCTCGGCAAACTGTTGCAAAGACCAAACTACGGCTGAGCCAAAATGACTTTCGGCATGGTACAGTTAGACCAGATGGCCACGTGTTCTTTTCTTATTTAGATGAGACTTTTCCTTTCAATAACATCTTTCTTCCTGACCTGCTTAAAAATTCCAGCGAATGAAATCAGCACAGGATTTTCAATTCTAATTGACCATGTGCAGAGGAAGGGCCAGTAGAGAAATCAGTAGGGCCATTGTAAGGCACACTGCATCAATCTCCCCTTTGTCCTGAATCTTTTCTAGCATGAGCTAAAATAATTAAGAATATTTAATTTATATTATTTGTACAGCAGCAAATCTAGTCGCGTTCAGGCAAAAATCATTGCAAGTTCCTCTTTTACAAATGAGTGCAACGAAGAATACATATGTCTATATCACACCAGACAAACAGGTAGTCAGCATCATTTTTTTGCCAACTATTTAAGAAAAAGAATTAAAAACCCTCAAGCAGAGAGCAGAAAAAAAAAAGGAAAGGTGTGGGTGAATTAAATCATGAACTGTTCCGCTTGCCTATTTTAATGAATTCAAAAAACGCGTAGAATAGGATACCTCTCAAATTAAAAAAAAATAAATTAAAATGTTAGAAAAATATAATTTTCAATTATCCAAAACTCCCACCCTTCACACATCTGTAATCTTCAATCATCGTTAATTTGCCTATATAGATTTTACACATACATACCCCACCCACGCTATGTGGGTTGGTGATCACAGTCTCACTTGTGTCTGTGTGATCCACATGCAAAGTACAGATTGTAAATACTGTACATAATCACACAGAAACCTTAACTACAGGAATATGCACACAGATGACGTCATTACAGTCTTACCTATTTTACTTGGACTTAGTGAGGTAACTGTGGGGTAATATAACATTGTGTATAGAGATTTAGCAAGTAGAGTGTGCAAAAGATGCACCAGGTCCTACCCATATATTTACATAAGCAATGGATAAGGTAAGTGGGTAAAACAAATCCTTGGAAAAAAAAAAAAAAGAGGAGGGGGAAAAGACCAGTTGAAAGCAATACAGAGCAAGCTCATTTTTGTTTTGGTGTTGGGGTTTGTTTGTTTGTTTTTTTACACAAGGAAAAAAAATAGCAACAGATTTCTTATTCCTGTACTATTTTGTACAAATTCCGTCTACTATTCACGGTTTAGTTTAACATTACACTTGAGTGGTTAATGGTTTCAGATTATCACTATAAGCTTGAATCCAGAAACAGCCAAACAGCCCTGGAAAAATCATTACCAAAAGATAATTGTGAAAATGGTTTCAATGAGATAGGCTTCTTTTCTTAAGTTGAATCAGGTCTTCATTAAAACCCCAATCACTTTTTAAATGTAGGGTAAAAAACAATCCAGGACAAAATGCAGTGGGCAGCATGGCCTTTGCTATATGTCAAGCATGCTGCCCAAGTAACATGTGCATGAAGAAACATGCCTGAGAACAGAAAACAAAGCACAGACTTTGGGACTGGCCACGCAGACATGGTAAAAGGTCTGGTTTCAGCTCTCCAGCAAGATGCTTTGTAGCCTTGGGCAAATCATTTAACTGCCTGGCTTCTCATCTATGTCATATTAGTAGAATTCAAGTTTTGAATGTGTGATTATTATTGTGAGGTCGGCGTTGAGATACCACAGCAAAGGGCACTGGAGACACCTCAGATGCCTGAAAAGAATATAAAATCCCAGACAGAACAATAGTGTTTTTTGTTGTTGCTGTTATTACATAAAGTAATTTTTGGTGTGGTATTTCTATAACTAGACAAGATACAAAGCCCATTTCTCAAGAGGTTCACATAACTCAGTTCTGGCTTAATTTTCTTAAGATTTCCCTTGTACTTAACTTTCACATTTTTTGCTAACATGCAACAAAACATCAGAATATAGGATAAAAAGAACATACTACTCCATCTGTAATCAACATGAAGTGCTGTCATGGAAGGCCTAATTCTAAAATGCCGAGTCCTGTAGAGTAATGGCTTATTTAAGAGACTGTCCCATGGTACTGCAGGCTAAAACGCTGCACTGCGTGACCAGGAGTGCCAAACCTGAGCCATAGACATTTACCACCTCCAGTATTTGTGCACCAAGGGTCTGATCTTGTAATGGTGTTGAGCGTGTTATTGCCTCTAAAGCTTGAAGTTGATCCAGTGAATCACTTCCATTCTCAAAGTTCAGCGCAAGCTTCAAGCATGATCCTGAAATAGCTCTTTAATTTCTACAGAACCCTTTGCCACAAGTAAATACCTTTGCTGGGCTCTTCCCACTTCACTGGCAGTCGTTTAATTGTGTTCCCTGTTTCACCTTTCTTTTTCTATTGACAACTCATTGATCCCCAACCATTGAACAGACCAAGAAACAGCCCAAGACCTTGGGCAGCAACTCTAAAAATCACTGCACAGGAAGAGAAATCAGTGGGCCTGCCTGAAGATGATTTCACAGAAGATTTTTTTTCAGTCTGCCATTTTGTGACTAACTGAAATGATGATATCACACACATGGAACCAAAAACTTTGTTTTCCTTTCATGAACAAATAGGAGGGATATTTGTGCAAAAGAAAAAGATTATTTTCCACTGAAGGCTTCCATTAATCAATATTCATGAATAGCATGAAAGAAACACTCAGACTTTCAGCTACCTCTTGTCAGTTCTGTTCAGCAGTTGTAAAAATTAATTAAGAACATGGCAATGAGGCAGATCTGCTGGTCACCTCAGCAGGTTTGCAGAAGGGCTGTGGTAGTGAGAAGTGGGTGAGAGGGAAAAATCCTGTGTGGAAGTACAGCCTCGTGCAGTGCTCGGAACGGGGAGAGGAAGTCAGCAAATGCGCACAGTTATATGCAATTGAGAGGCTGTATTTCACCAGCCAATTTTTACTGTCAAGGCTCCAGACTATATTAGGAGTCTATCCAGTCTCTTAAGCCATGGGATGTGGATAATGGGATCAGATAAAATGATTAAAATCAGTTTGGTCTCATGATTTCAGCTAGTAAGCATAAGAGACGCAAAACTGAAAGACTTAATTGTATGATAAAAGTACAAACACCTCTTTGTGTTTTTACCTCTACATTATTCCAGTTTAGAAAAAAAAAATGGTGAGGGTTTGTTTGTTTGATTTAAAAAATAAACAACCTAAAGAAAACAAAACAAAACAACCCAACAATGGCAAGCAAGATAATTATTTTCTTGCAGCATCCCAGTTGAAACTGGCTTCATCTATCCAAACAAAAAAGCTCACAAGTTGTAAAGACAAAATTTATACTGCCATCCCATAAAATATTTTACAAAAAGTCTCTGGTTAAGAATCTTCAGAAAAAAGGATGCATTTAAGTTACTTACATAGCTTGATAACTGCCTTTTTTTTTTAGAGATAAAAATCTGATAATTTTGAGGAACGTCTTATCCATCCACTGCATCTGTGCTACTGTTTTCAAGCATTTTATTTTAGTTCATTTGAAACTACCATTCTAAGAGAATAATTTGCAAAAAAGGGGATTTTAAAAGATGGGAAGTCTAGTGCATGACAACTGTGAAGAAAAACAGCTCCCAAGGTTGATTAAAAAACAGAAAGGGTTAAAGTTTCAGATCTTTATGTAAGAATTAAAAATGAAAGGAGAGTTAAAAAGAGGGAGAAGGGGGG
>NW_015090852.1:7647152-7668484 GCF_001431845.1 Calidris pugnax | reverse complement strand
GGAAGAGCTAAGCTGCTGGTGACTTGAGTGTATTTATGGATTACTATGTCCTGAAAAGAAGAAAACCAGAGTTGTAAGATGACACTGCAGGGGTTGTCTGGACTTTTCACCGAGTGTAAAGTCTGTTTAGTCAGTGTCTTAATGCCTAATACTGACCTTTGCCCTCTTCACTCCTCCCTGCTCCAGGTGCAACATTTTTGCAAGTGCTTTAACATTATTGGAAAGTTTGTGCAGGTTTCACACGCTGCAAAGTGCACAGAGGATTTTACACAACAACCAACATCATTACACACATCCAATATCAAGGCTTAGCACATTTTTTTATCCTAAGAACACACAATGATTTGTTTTACACATTTTCTGTTATTAGTTGTTACTGAATTAAATTAACAAAAACAAAAGCTTCTTTGTAAGGGTATGCTATTTGCATAATTCTATACAGCAAGATAAAGTTTAAACTCATGTCACATAGTCCCCAGCACTGTGAATTATAGCAGGAGTATGCAACGTACGCCGGTAATGTTATTGATCTCTGTTAAATTAATTCACTTTGCTATGGAAATGGCAGACAAAACCAGAACCCATTGCTACAAAACAGCCAGGGCACTTCAGCTGATTTTCCTCAGAAATAAATTGATTTCTTGTATGGTTATTAAAATTAATATCAGTCCCAATATAATTAAAGAAAAACACAACAGTTTTACGGAGTCATTATAAAAAAGAGCTAAACTACATAAGGTCTGTATATTTTCAATTTTAATTTACAAAAATAACGAACGATTGTAGTAAAATGTACATTAAATATGAGATGCTATAAATTCTACAGCTGTCAGTGATGCAGATAATATAAAAGACGGCACACACATATGTAATGTTTATTCATCTATGCTTTATATTTAGTAGATGGTTGCTAAGATTTTTGAAGGCTTGCAATTTGATTTTGCTGGGGAGAAAGCATAAGCTGGGTACCATCATCTTTGAGACCATTACAGATTTCTTGCTATTTCCAAAAAAGCTTACCACGGGTATTTCCTGCCACTGTGGGTAAGGAACACATTTTCCCCATTCAAATTGTGTTGCTGGACCGACAGCTTCTTCAGATGTGGACCTGGTATTTAAGATCCATAAGTTTTCCACCGTGTGATACCGTGTACTAAAATGCACTCTGTAGATTATGCTATAAAGCATACTGGAAATACAAGACTGTCCAGTAAACATTTCCTGCACTTAGTGATCCATACCAGCTTACTACGCCTAAAAAAAATTTAGAAATTATGATTTAGACACTTCAAGGCTTTAAATAACTAACTGACTTCCCCCACATTCCTTCCTCTCTAAGCTACGCTGCAAAATACTCATTATGTTAAAGGAAAAGAGGAAAAAGATTGGTTTAAAAGAGGTGAATAGCAGCAGGTAGTCTTTATGGAGAACCTTACCAGTCAGAACAGTCTAGCCAAAATAACCCAGGGTAACACCTCTTCTGGCTACAGTATTACTTCACGGTGAGACTTGCATAAAAAGAGGTCTGCTGTGGGTTTACATTTCGAGAATTTCCCTGACAGAGATATGCTTGGATCTGGAGTAAAACATTTATATTACTGGATTGTCTGTCAGTTATGACAAGCAGCCTGCATTATATTGCATCTTTCTAAAAGAATATTTTGAAGTTTCCCTATGACATCTATAGATAAATTAATTTAAGCCATTTTCATTATCTAGATAGTTTTAGGGGGTCTGGTTTTGGAGGAGTTTTTTCTTTAAAACAAAAATACCTTTTACTTCATGCATCTTACTACACTAGTTTATTCTAGGGATAGGCACAGGTCAAGGGATCAAAACATTCTGGGAAGTGACCTGAAACAGTTTTGTTACGTTCTTTGATTTTATTTGTAACATTTGTGCTACAAGAGAATAAAGAAAAAAAAATATGAAAAGTTGTTTATTGCGTGACAGCCTATTGCTAGAGCTGGGCAGCTCTATCTCAGTACAAACAGTGCTCCTGTTCACAGTGCAGCTGCTAACAACTCAACAACACTCCTTGTTTAAGAGAAGGGTACAATTAGAAGTCAAAACTTTAAAGCAACCTGAAATGTTTTTATTGTAGTAAGCTATGCAACTGGATTTGATTTCTAGCCAGACTGTATCCCTTTGCTCCTGACACTGTTTACAAGACATATTTAGTGCAGGTGGTACTCTCCTTAATTTCACTGAAGGTCAAGTGTACTTGTCATAATTGTATTTTTCGCACAGCTGAGAATTCAACTGCTTCTGTAGACTGAAAACAGACATTGTTTCTGTGAAGGAAATATATAGCACTGAAGAGTCGGACTTGAAACAAACAGAATTAAGTAATCTTTCACACTGTTTTCTCCTACTATCTCATCAAGATCATCACTTTTGAGGTTGCTGTGTATGAATGGAAGCAGCCATTGGGTACTTACACTTAGAGCTAACTTCAGAATCCTTCGTCTGGAAAACATGGTTTCATTTGTCCTGCTCTAGGTGGCTACTATGAATATTTTTCATAACTGCAGTCTGAGATTAAGTTTTTGTCATGTTTGTAAACAACTGATTTGACAACGATTTGCAAGTATAAAATTGAATAAAACTGAAAGAATTCAACTTTCTAATCTAAGTAGAGAAAAAAATAGGTAACCAAAAATATAAATTCATTTAGTCTTCTGCTATTTTGGAACATCAAAATCTTGTCTTTCAGAGAAGACTCATATAAAGCTTATTCTCGGTAAAATCTAAAATGATTTGTTACAGTTGTTACACACCATACCAACATCTGCACAAAAAAAAAAAATATAGCTTATTAGAAGCAAAACACTATCCTTGTGTCTTCATTCATTTACCCTTATGAACTATCAGCTCCTTCTACATGCAATAACTGCACCTAAAATCCAGGAAATTGTCGATTGAACTTGCTTTTTCTGTGAATGCATATTTCCGTTATTCTCTAACTTACAATCAGTCCTAATGCCTTCACTACACATTTTATCTGAAGAAAGGAAATTAAAGCAAACCATCCCTGATTTGTGCTTGGTTTCAAAGTTCCTTCTATGTCAGTTGAAACAAGCCATAACAAAACCCAAAAGAAACACCAGGTGTCTCCTTCTGTAATTCTTATATAATACTTCAGTCTTGCGTAACACTTAAAAATCAGTTTTCTTCCAGTAAATGACTCCCTAATACATCATACGCATAGCAGAGAAGAAATCTTTCCTTCCAGATCCTGTGCACCGTCAGGATCAGAGCTCAGGTGTGCTCCAGAGCATTAGATCACAAAATTCTAAAACTAGAGATAGATTCCCCTTGTGAAATCCATTTGTTGGTCACCTGCTTCTAAGTCATCTCTTCTACCTCCATCCAACCCGCTTCTTTAAGCCACTCTGTCCGCAATCTCTGTATCCCTCTGCAAAGAGTGCGTAAGGTGTAAAAATCCAAACTAGTTGACATAAATATGAAAAGTTACTCCAGGTAGGATGAGGGTCTTTTATTTTACTTAAAAGCATAAACGCAAGTAAAATAGTGCCTTTTTGTGAGGCAGTTCATTTTCAAAGATACATAAATATTTTTATTAAATTGACAAAGGAAAGATTAAGACTTCAAATCTACATCTAAATTATTAGTGAAAACCTCAAATTCTTATTTGGCAAACTGTTTAATATCTCTTTCATAATTTTCCTAATTGCAAAATTACAGACAAGCAATATAGTATGGTAAAGCAAGCATTGTCTCCTGAAATTTCAGTAAATCAAAATATGGGACATTGTTATTTCAATCTCTGGGATTCATCTGATATCTTGTTTCTAAATCTAAGCTTCTTCTTTCCTCACCTTGTTGGTGACATGTGTTTTCCTTTTTTATTTGTTTATTATTATTAAATTTTATTGCTTTATTTTATGGTTAAATCCACATTTCAATTCTACAAAACACATTGCTAAAAAAAAAAAAGAGGAAAAAAGATTCCTCTAACCAATATCCTCTGCCAGTTTTATATGCATATTTCATGGAATAAAGTTTATATAACATCATTTAGAGAGTCATTCATCATGACTATTCTATCAGTACCAGTATTCAAGCTGAATTTTTCAGGGTCAGTAACAAAATTTGATAAAATAAGATCTTTTCCATAATAAATAAATAAATAGAAACTGTTGATCGCGTTAATGGAGGAAACGAAACCTGACTTACATAAAAAACCGATAAAGTTCATGTCCTTTTCAAAGAGGAATTAGCGACTTTTTTGCTGAAATACTGGTTTAGATTTGTACAACTGAAAAAATCCTGAACTGTAAGAAAGAAATAGGTCAAAGGAAATGGGGACTAACACTGAATGTGCATCAAGTTCATGAACATATTTCATGGTCACATAACTGAATTGGTTGCACAAGGGACACAATAACACACCTGTACCCACGCAGGTCGTTTTGTAGCAACTATCACAGGGGATCACATTTAACGTGATCCCAGCAGGCTTGAATGGGTTAGGACTCCATTGTGCGTTTCCAACACATGAAGATCTCTGGTAGATCTCTTATGCCTTGCACACAGATTAGGAGAACATCAAGGCTACTGAAATCACCAGAGGGACTTGGCTGAATTCGCAAACTTTTTACTGCATTAAGACTTAGCTCTCTAGTCTGTTCTCCTCCAAAGCCCCTCTGCTGGGCAACACACTATGCAGTGCTTGTGTCCTATCTTTCTCTTCCCTTCTTTGGGATTTACACAGAACAGACAGCAATTATTTCCTGCTGGATGCCCTCGGGATTGACTGCATGTTTTGGACATTGCAAAGGGAGAGCACAGTCAAGAAAATTTGAGACTTTTATGGGACAGGGAGTTGTGGCCTTTGGCTACAAGATCTTAATGAGCTTCCTGCTCCTTTTTTCCTTAGCTCTCTAAAACAAGAGGTGGCAAGCATAGTGAAGACTAGAATTGTGCATCCCTCCTTGCCAAAGATTTGTCATCCAGTATTTTTTAATTTAGAAACTTAGCTTGGCTGGCATTTCTTCTACCGCACAAATGTAAAATAAGTGAGGTTAACATAGCGTGAAAGAGAAATGTGGGGGAGACCTACTTCTCATTTGTTCTGTTTGAAAACTCATACTTTATTTCATGACAAGCAATAAGATTCACTGAAAAAGGCATTCTGCATTGAAAGATATTGGGCTTTCTACTGTATATGAGAATATTTCTGAATGAAGACTTTCTGTATTGTTTTCCATTTCCTTAATAAGGCCTCAGACTGTACCAGCTGTCTAAACATATTTACAGTCTCTCCACACTGTTGCAAGCCCACTGCAGTGGAATTTGTGTAAGAGTCAAAGGTAGCATAGTTGAAGAGGTTTTGTTTTGGTTTGGTTTTTTAAGACACAAGAAGATAGCCACGCATTTTCTGCAATTTTGCTACAAGTATAGCTGGCTCATTATAGAAAAAATTTGTTAATCTAATTTAGAGATACAACCTTTCTGAGTGTCTGCTAGCCACTTGGCAACCTTTTTTTTTTTAATTTAGTGCTACATTTCTGCAGTTTGCTTTTGACTTACCTACTTTGTCCTCTACTGCCCTCTTTTTCCATTTTTTTCCCTTGTAAAGTGCTAGTTGAGCCACAAAAGCAAACTGTGTATCTCCCAGTGTATTTGCCAAGTTAATTTTATGTTTCCTTACTTGTTTAAGTTGGGGAAAAAAACCTAAACAAAACAACCACCCACATTTTGGATCAGATGATACATCCACATCCTAAACCAGGAATTAAGATGAGATCAGACCAAGCTTACCTAAAAGCAGATAAGCAATTACTGAATAACCAATAGAGCATATTTATCACTTGACTCAATTGCTCAAAATTTGACAGTCAATATCTTTTCTGAAATTCCTATTTGGAGGATCCCTCCCCCATCCTCCAGGAAAGACATCTGGCTAGCATTGAATGGAGTTTAGTGTTTGAACATCCCATCTGGTTTCATCATGTTAACACATGATTCCAAGTCATTCAAGAAGTATGAACAATGGATATTGTATTCCATACAGTGCCATGTGGATTTAATCTTTAAAAGATGGTGGCACTGTAGAACTCAACCTTTTAGTTAAAAGTCAAAACATTTAATGTTCTGAAAACTTAGTTCCAATAGCCTCAGAAAAGCCTCACATTTTATCCTACTCTAAGAATGACAAGCAGACAATGTCTCCCTCATACAGTGCCATTCCCATTATTACCTATCATAATACCTATCTTGATAAATCAAGAACACAATTCCTAAACATGGCAGTGAAAAGAAACATTAAGACAGACTTTTTCATGAGAATACTCATTATTTTCATCCTCAAATTACTTCCAGATTGCTTAAAAACAAATGCAGAAGTTTGCTGCGAGGCAAATGGAAGTTGGGCACCTTTGCCTTCCAGAGGTGGTAACTCTACCTTTCACTGAGATTAGCAAAATCTACAAAGTCTCTCTTCAAAACAAACGGTGAGTAAGCGTTTTCTTCAGCAGACCAGCACTAATCTGTCTCAGTGATGCTGAAAGATCATCTAATTTCTCTCTCTCCTCTTTAATAAAAATTCAAATTTCAGTTAATAACATTTCTTATTCAAATACTTATTTTCCATTTAATTCTTCATAAGGGTGATTGACCCATTGTGCTGTAACACTGATCTTAACAGGTATTTTCTGTATTTATTAAAGGATCCCTGGTAGGAGCAAATATTCACTAAGTGACTTATTATGAGAGCTTCATAGAACTGATTTCAGACTTAGAAAGAATCATAGAAGCCTCAAATAAAAGCAGGTATTTAAGTATTTCCAGGTATTTAAGCCACCTAATAAAATTAGATTACTTCATTTCGAAGTACTTTGGAGAGTGAAGTGATTTTACCTGCTAGAACAAGAAGATGGGGAAGTAAATACAAAGATTTGGGAGAGAAACATCTTTTTAGGGTAATGAAGCAGGGAAAACATGCTTTTTAATTTGTACACCGTCTGTGGTCATGTCATTTTTAAATCACATTGCTGAATCTCAACTCACATTTTATTTTGGGACTTAAGATTGGATTTCTCATCAAAAGTCCCTACAACTGGACCAGGAAGAGGGACTAGTTTATCTTCAAAGCTGTGAAGCCAGAGTCAGAGCTGTGTAACAAGACATTATAGATTTCACTGATGAGAAAAGACAAAATTTATTCTGTGGAGGCTGATAAAGGAGATTAAATTACACCATCCAACTTTTCCTGAACTCTGTTGAAATGTATCCTTTCTTTAGTGCCACCATAATAACCAGCCAGCTCACAGGCTGAAGTAAGTTAGACAAAAGTAAGCAAAAAAAGCTAAGTGGATCTCATGACATAAGGATTTTCACACCAACACCTAAATCAAAAGTATTGAAGAAGCTACCGATGATGCTTAAAATATCACTTTGCATTGTCTGGAAAATTTATTTACCTGCTGTGTTGTTTCAGTTGACAAAATCTATATAGAGGATCAGGACTACCGTATTTGACAATGGAACAGGCATGGGAGGAAGAAAAGGGTTCTGGTTTACTTTATGGAAGTGAATGAGATCCTTGTGGGACAACCTGGTTAAGTTCACTGCAAAACAGGGTTGAAGGTTAGCTGTACCAGCTGGAGATTTTATTTAAACTTATGGAGATCATATAGATTGTTGAACCAGTAGATTTGAGAATTCAACAGTGTCACTTCCAGATGATTACATAAGAGAAGATACTGAACTCCCAAATTCATGATAAGAACTATAAAATGCAAGATTGGAATAGAGATGATCAAACTTTGCTGTTTTTAATATAGTGTCCCACTGTTCCTACCATCTCTAATAATTAAATCATTAACATATTAGTTACTGTGTTCATTGATGACCACCTTGATTTTATAGAACTAAGAGAATTGTTCATTTCATTTCATTTGGCAACACTTCTATCAACTCTTTTCAAGTCATTCTGGTTGAGAACTCATTCAGCTCAGATTCACGCAAGCTATAGCAAACAGCCTGTGTCAGAAAGTCTTCAGAGTCTGTTTGTCTGATTCAAGTAGTCTGTCGAGAAAAGCATTACTTTTGAGTACTCAAAACCTATTCATTCAGTTCCCTATGTTGGCAGGCACAGAGTCTCCAAAATACACAATCCTTTTCTGTCTGTAATTATTAACATAGAAAATGTTAGGTACCTCCCTCCATCCTCTATAACACCTGAATTACTACAAGCACTTGTCATGCACTAAACGGAAAGAGAGACACTGAAATAAGGGACTTCAGGAAACTGAAGTCTTAAACTGAGCCTGCCTGAAAAATTTTTTAAAGTATTTTAGATTTTTGTAGCCTTAAGACATGAAAAGCATGTAAGATCCTTGCCTAAGAAGAACAACTGAAAAAACCCTGTCTTCTAGAATTTAGGCAGTTGGTTAAATATTGTTGGTTCCATAGAAGCATTTTGCACAATTTGATTTTTTTAATAGTCTTTTCTGACTTCTCAGACAATTGAGTTACAATTGGTTCTACACATGATTGCTTTTACTTAAGATGTAGCAAGAAAAATTCAGGATGTAGCAAGAGTTTCCAAAGGAGACAGAATTCATTCAAATGCTTTACCGCAAGTTAGACCATGCTGGCCGAGCTAGACAACACAAAGTTGGTGTCAAATAGTCCTCAAGATTAGCAATACATCCATTTAAGAGTAATACAGCGCCTGATGGAACTCTTTTTAGTAAATTAGTTGTCTCTCTGATTTGCAAGAAAGTCTGAGATATTAATGGTAATTTTGTAGTTCTTGAACAGAGCAAGGAGTATTTATTTTTTAGAACACTGTATTCAATCATCTTGCTCTTACCTACGATGTTTAACTTCATAAATAAAACAGAATGCCCTCACTATTCTATTCCACACTGGGGGCACAGAAGTATCTCAGCAGTTTGATTTCAGTTTCAGCCTTAAGAGAAAAATAAGTGGCTTTATTGAATAAGTATACTCTTGCTGGATATCGAGCAAGGAGTATTTATTTTTTAGAACACTGTATTCAATCATCTTGCTCTTACCTACGATGTTTAACTTCATAAATAAAACAGAATGCCCTCACTATTCTATTCCACACTGGGGGCACAGAAGTATCTCAGCAGTTTGATTTCAGTTTCAGCCTTAAGAGAAAAATAAGTGGCTTTATTGAATAAGTATACTCTTGCTGTGTAAGTATACACAGAGCTACGACAATTAACTGAAACCAATGAGTGGTCCTAATATGAAGTCTTCCAAGGGCATTCTGAGTTCTAAATTGGACTTTGATTATTTGTAACTCATGGCTAGCTGTATGGAGGCTCTAAGTAGGTTATGATCCAAATAACTAAATTCAAAATTAAATCTCATCTCCCTTCATTAATGTAACTAAGACGTTTTTGCACTGCAGACATTTGAAATCTCCCTCTTGCTAATACAATCTTGTTTTCCACATATAAATGGCAAATATCCAATTAGGAAAGTACATGTGCTGTGATGCAAAGGAAAATAAGTAGATGTGTCTGTATGTATTAACTACAAGTCAGAGTATTGTCTAGTGCAGCTGGAGTGAAAAACCTCTCCAAAAAAAAGCTAATTACAACTCCAGACTTTATTATTATAAGCAAAAGCTTTTGTGAGCTAGACTTAGATTCCTCACTACATCTTATATCACTTATTTTTTTTCTTCCACTAATTCAAACTCTTGAAAATGAAATTGTGCCAAAGCCATTAAAACAGAAAAAAAAAAAAAGAGGTATAACAAGGCAATTAATCAAACTATAGAAGAAACACCAAAATTCTCTTCATTCATTCCATTACCTCTATGGGTGAGCCTTTTAGTTGCTTCTAGCCTTACGTAGAACACAATTCCAAAATAAACAGCAGAATTTCATTAAAATATCTAATAAATAAAACCCACTAGCATTGATTGAAATACTTTTGCAAAGCTTCCTTTTCCCCTTCTTGGGAAAGGAAAGAACAAGTTACTGGTGAAGCCAGCAGGAGACCCAGCTTCATCTGGGCTCCTGGTTCCAGATTCAGAATCATGTGATGTGAGAAACTCCTCTTTGCTTACTGCCTGACTGCCAGGCAGTGGAAAGGTATATTAAGATTATTTCCCTTTATTCACTGTACTATAAATCAAATCTAATTGAGGTTATTTTGGACATTGCTATACAATAAAAAAAGAATCTAAGCAATTTTATATGGTAAATCATACACACAGTTGTATATCACCCTCAAAACCTGGCAGTGGTAATCTAGATCAGGATACTGAGGAAAACATACGAAGTTAACAAAACTAACAAACCCCATATGTTCTCTTTCTATCTGTATTTTCTGCCCAGGTTCTGTAAGTATCTTGACAATCTACAAGGTCACCATATTTGTTGACCCTGTTAAAATAAAAAATATAACTGTAATTATATTTTATTCATCCTCCTCTCTAGTTAAGAATGAGACTTAGCATAACTAAATTTTGTGGGCTCTAATTTCCGCATGACTGTGCTGCAATCTCTTCTCATGAAATGCTTGGCATCTTCTTGTGCCACACTACTCAGCATAAGCTGCTTTTCTGTAATTCACAGACCACTTCTGTACAGAACCCATTGCCATTTTTCATTTGCAAAAGGAACTATATGAAGTGTTAGAACTTTCAGAAATGAAAAAAAATGTGTCCTACTTTTAACTTAACAGAAAGTGGCATTTCAACTTAGAGCCTTGCCAGTGCTCTTGTTAGCAATGTGATGTGATGTGTCATGTAGGTTGAAGTGAAGTTGTTTGCCTCGAGGATCAAGTGCCACTTCTCACCGAAAACGTAAGAAGATTTCACTTCATGTTTGACTCCTAATTCGCAAGTAGTGCAGTCTTTGGATATCAGCTTTTCTGTCAAGCTGGAAGATGGTGATTCATGAAGTTAAACTTCATGTGGGGTTGTACCATTTTTAAAGGAAACTCCTCCAGAAAACATTTCTAAGGATTAAAATGGAATTTATGGTCAAAACCAGACACATTGACTCCAAAATAGCTGTTTCCCATTCAGCAGCAAATTGAGTATTTTAGACAGATCTCTTCATTCTCCCTAAATTTCAGTGAAATTTAATATGGAACAGAACTAGTTTTGAACTCAAAGTTTTGTGGGCTCGAAAAGTGAGTGTATTTATCAGTTCACCAGTTAAAAAAGTAGGAATGAATGGCATACAGTGATTAATTTCTATACATGAAGGACTTCATATAAATTAGCAATCTAGCATTCAGTTGTCACATGTATTTAACATATTGAGTCATGTTACTTTATCTCACCCTGATACAAGCACAACAACAACAATGTGGCCTCCCACTGTTATTTCGTGTTTAATATAATGGGCCAGAAGTACCTCAAAGTTGCTTGGCATTATTAACAACACAGGAACTAAATGCACAATATGTGGGAAATTTTTGCAAGAAGCTCTATGTGCAACAGTATCTACTGCATAATTTCTAGTAAAAAGCTTGTGGTTCATTTTGGACAAGTGCAACTACTTATGCAATTTTTTCAGATTAAATACCCAATAAAACCATTTAATAAAACATTAAAATGCCCTAACCAGTCCTCCAGATAAAGTAGTTAATTTTAATAATAGAACTATCATATCCCAGACCCATATCCACTTTTCCAGTATTTTAAAAGAGAATTGCAATTGTTAAGTTATGCAAATTTATTCAGGGAAGTGGAAGGATGACTTTTGGACTTTTTTTAGTTCACTTTGGGAGGGAAGAGGGAAAGGAATGAGAGAGTCAGTTCCGTATTTAAAATAATTCTTTTGCTGCCAGAATATTTTGTCATCACAAAATAGGCAATACCTGGAACAAACCAGACAAGATAAAGATCTTGTGAGCCTCTGCTTCTGGCCAGAGCTAAGCAAATGCGTAGTTGACAAAGGGCACTTGATAACCTCTTCCTGGGTCTTTGAAACCTTCCTTATAGTATTATAGATAACAAGTCTTAAGAGATGCTACTCTTGTTGAAAAGCATCTTCAACAATTATCAAACTTATGGCAGGCTGCCATTTTCCTAGTCATGGAAATGTGCTGTTTGGATGTCAGACATCACAGGTGACTTCTCACAAAAAAACCCTCCAGGTTTCACAGGAATTCAGCAGAATAGCCTACTATTACCAGAGTCTTCACTTTTTATTTTAAATCTTTTTAAGAGGGCTAGATATACCTTTGGAAAAAAAAATAAATAGGGAATGCTTGTGAGGACCTGCAAAGATTGATCTATTTGAGGTGTGGAATGAAGAAAAAAATATCTAGGAAGTACAAAACCTGTATGTATTTTGAGCTATCTTAATATTTAAGACAGATCCCTTAAAAGAAATTTCACTGTAAATCACGTACTGGACTTACTTTTGTTGGTTTTTAACCTCAGAAGATAAAAATATGTTGGTTGCTTATTAGAGTATCATAAAAAAGACTACCATCCAACAAAATATACAGTTCTTTCTTTACAAAGACAACCCCCCATAAAATTAGAAGGGTTTATATGATTAAAAGAGAGTTACGCAAATATTTAAAATAGATATATCTTCCTCTATCAAGTGCAAGCCAAGCATATGGCATTGCTCTTGGGAATTAAAGGTGGAGATTGACTAAAATTTCTTCTGGGCTTAAATCTGATTTCATGGGAGTCTCATCAAGGTTAGACATCTCCAGATAAAGAAAAAAACCCAAACAAAACCCAAAAAACAACAGTAAAACCTGAATACACTCTAGTTTTTATATACTTCAAATGATTCTGGTAATTTATGTTGTTGATTGGTTTTTTATTATATGGATTTTTATAGAAGGTTCTCTATGCATTTTAAGGCAGAAGGATCAGCATAAGATTGTTAAAGAATTAATCACTATATAGCTATATAATCAGGGATTTGAGAGGAAAAATGTTATTAACAGTCAATCAAATAAAGCAACATAAAGAACCCAGACTGGATCTCAGTTCACTACTTGTGTTTACAGAGAAATTTTGTCTAGATGTATGTAAAATGCAGAGTCATAGCATTCTTCTGCAACGTCAGAACTCAGTGTTGTGATGTTGTTTTTTAAAACTTTTCTCTAGTAAAAAGAATTAAAATAATCTGTTAAAACCTCTTCAGTGAGCCAAAGTCGCTACAGTAGGCTATAGCATCTGCAGTGGGAGTAACATTTGCCAGGGCATGCCCTGTTCTGCCACCATTATCAGAGAGACTTGAGATGGAGGAAGAGAAATAAAGGCCAAATTCTTTCAACCAACCAAGACTCGATGTATAGCAATAGGTGCCCCCATAGGATTTTATTCCCCTCCCAACTGTGACCCTATTAAAGGTGAAGAGCAGATTTAAATCTTGGAAGTGAAACAAGATGGAAAAAAACATTGAAAAGCATTTCATGTTCTAACTTGAAGGCACAGAGCATTTACATGGTGGTGTCTATATATGTTAATTTAATTAGTAAAATGAAGGCAGTATGTACCACACAACTCAAAAGCAAGACTCATTGCATGCACAAAAAATATTATTCAACATACTGTGAAGAAAATTATTTACTAAAAATATCTTTATGAATAGTGCGACTTATCTACTCATGAAACAAGTTTGCCATACCAGTTCTACTTCCTATATTAACTTTAGTCAAGGAAAAAGTATTGTACAAGCTTGGGAAAAAAAAAAAAAAAAGAATTAAAAAAAATTGTAAAGTCTATGGCTTTCTTACGTAACAATCCTCCCTTCCTTTATCATAAATGAAGGTTTCTGCTACACCTATGTCAAGTATACAAGTTAATCAAAGATGAGAACTTTCAAAAAAGAAAAAAAAGTAGTGCTGGCTCCCTACAAAAGGAAATAGAATCTGCTTTTGTGAGAATGGAAAATTATCCCCATTATGGAAAAAAAAAAGGAAAGTATCCTTGACTTTTATCCCATATCCCTAGATGTTTTACTATAAAAAAAACCCCAAACCAATAAATCCACTTATTTAACTGGTCACATTATATTTAGGTTACCTGGGAGAAATAAAGTTTCTGGAAAGAAGCAGTATAAAAACCTTTATGAGAACATTTAAGTAAACAAAAAAAAAAATCCAGCTTCATCATCACATAGTTCTATCTCCTGGCTTTTCAAAAAAATACAGGTAGTCATGTTTAAAAGAGTAAGCACATCATACATATTGATTTGATGAGTCTGAACTTAAACTAGGACATCATGAAATAATAACATTAGCAGGTATTCCCCCTTACTCCTCTGCTGCAAAAAAAAAAGGTGCAACTCCTTACTATGTGTTATAACTACTCCTCTGATTGACAGTGGTGCATGTCAGTTTGAGTCTCTGATGGCTGAAATGGGTATTGCAAGAAATTTTACTTGTGTTTTTAAATTATTATTGTATGTAAGGCAAAAGTCTTTCCTTCCAGAATTAGTATTTGGAGTATTGGCATTTGTCTCTTTTGTTTTTTTGACAGTACTATCAACTGTTATAGTAACAAGAGCACAGTGAGGACTCCCAGGGCATTGCCACTCTTTCTCAACCTGTTTTGGGTTGTATGACAGAGGCAAAGACTTCAGAGAGCCAAAAGCCTTCTCTACTCTATAGCGTCAACCAGGTCTTTCTGCTGAAATAAATGCAGCAATAAGTGTCTGACACTTTACACAATATAATAATTTTTCAAACTCTTTTAATGTTAGCAAGTATCTTCTGTTGCATATTTAACAAACAAGAAACCAAAAGTTTAAAGCTTTTTTTTTTTTAATTGACGCTCTAAAGCGAACAACCTTTGAAATGTAAATGCCTGAACTCACTTACCCTATTGGCAATCCATAGTTTTTATTACCTGCTGGTAGCTTGGAACATTTTTAATTTTGCACTGCTTACTGGCAGCCTGGAGAGCTCCTGCACACAGTAGGGTGAACTTTCCAAGAGCCAGCCAATATTAGTCATGTTAAAAGTAACATTTTGGGCAAAGTCTTTAAGTCATAGTCCATCTACATGCACCTACTTTCATACATTTGCAGTAATTTACAATGTTTTCACCTATGTAATCATTATTTCACTTAAAAGGAGGATGAATGGGGATTCTTTCTTTAAGTCGTGTGTCAAAATTAGGTTACTGCATAATAGAAACAAGCAGAGTTTCCTAATTTCTGTGAATTATAGGGGTTTGCAAAACAGTTCTTACCCTAACGTGAAGCACTATAAAAATAAAACTTTAGAATACTTAAATAATAGTCTGGAATGTAATTAGAAACTTTAATGTTAGAAGTTGAATGCAAATATGTTTTTCTTCACTTTTATTCTAGTTAGGTTGCTTATAAGGAGCCTACCGCTGAATCAGAAATAAGCTTCTATTTACCTTTGAGTAAGTTAGACAGTCAAAAATATTTTAAAATGCTGGAGAAAGAATGTATCAGGGCCAATCACGAACACATATAAATTAAAATATACTCAAAGCAATTAAAAATCCTAAAGGACAGAAAGAAATATTATGTTAGAAGGTGTGGTATAATCAGGGTACCTACAGTTACTTTGAACCTTGTGGCTTTAACAGAGTGGGCTTTGAATAATATCCTATAAAAACCAGCCTTCATTCTGTCAGAAGGCAGCACAAGATGATACTTCCAACACCGCTTAAACAGCAAAGCTAGATAATACCCTGGAAACTCCTAGTTATCAAGAGAGTTTCTCTTGGAAACTACATAACTATAAGGTTTAGGATTACAGAATTCTGCTACCAATACCCAATCTTGCTAAGACTGCAGTTTTTTATATTAGCATCTTTTAGATTAAGCTGGGTCTATATTCTGGTTTTATATAAGAACTTTAATTTACCCTACTCTACTATTTACTATAATTGTTCATTTCTCTGAAATAGGTATTTGATCAATCTACTTGTATCAGTGCACACAACACCTGTAATGTATAATCTGACAATTCAAAGAATTCAAACTGTCCACTGATGGATCACATTTCTTTCTAAAGCAGTAGCCTAAACATGAAAATTTTCTCCTTAGTTATGCAAAAACCAAAAGCTGAATACAAAGATTAGGCTTGACATGAAAATTCTGGGATGTGCAATTGAACAGACTCAAATTGTATTAGAAAGACTTGTATATTGTTTCCTTTTAAATTAGAGAAATTTCTAACCCTAGATCAATTATGTGCAGCATATAAACACCTGATTTTCAAAGGTCCCAAATAAATGAAAAATTCACACAATTTTCCTCAAAGCTTTGCTGTGTAATGTAACTTTTTGTGACAAAGAAAACGCACCTTGTCCACAACAAACTTCTCTCAGGAATGGACTAGTTATTACAATTCTGAGCTAGGGAAAAGCTTGACATAGTACCTTAAAGTTATCATGAAAGCGTACCTTCAACAGTTGTCTTTTTTTGCTTTTTCCTATTACAATAGTCATTTGAAGTGACATTTGAGATATTTATTTGCAGTAAGAGCCCAAGCCCTTGTGTCAAGTAGCACCATATTCCATAAGCTGTCTCATTTAAAAGCTGTAAGTCTAGCTGGGTACTGGCATATAAGATTCCAGATGACAGAACTCAGCACTTAACAGGGGAAAGAAATACATTTAGAAAGTAACAGAAGCCCAATTATGAACTATGGAAATATATAGTCTCATTGAGTTGAATAGAAAAAGCCTGTGCTTAAAGTTAGGTACATGTGCTCAAATATCTCATTTTATCAGTCAACAGTAAAAGATCTTCTGCCAGTAAATATTTTAACCTGATACAGTATCATAAACACTGCATCATCTATTTGGATATAGTCTATTGCTTCCATAGTATTAGCTGCAGATAGTGGAAAAAATAAACAAAGCTATGGGATACTATGTTGGGATATCTTCTTTGAATGTACTGAATTCCTTCCAAAATGCCTTATGGATGGACTATTTAGTATTCATCGCCATCCTCCTGTACAGCAACGGCTGTTAATCTTCTAAAACATACAGAAAAGGAAAAAAATTAGCTCTACAAACAGGCTCATTTTAGCCTATCTTGTCATTTTTAGTAGATGAGACGTTGGGCTTTCTACAGGGAAAATAAAAAAATTCTAGTAGTTAACTGTGAATTAAATGGCTAAAGTAGGAATTTACTGTCTAGCGTATCTAAGAATCAGTGAAAGAAATTCAGTTTTCTTCTCTTTTCAAGGTCAGCACTAAGATGACATACAGTCTGCATTACACAGTTGTATCATATAGTCAACGTGCCAGATGATGAACCCATAATTCAACAAACTCAGACTTCAGGTCCAGCACAAATACGGAGCAAAATGTGCTTTCCACTGCTTCTGAATATTACATTCAATCATTGCTGTTCCCTAGGAAAACAACTGCCCTCCCAACTACACAGAAAGAAACCGCCTCCTTTTCCTCCCCTTTCAATGGGTCCTTCCCCCCTCAAAATGTAACCCAAAAGCCAAAGTCATAAGTATGGCAGGCAAGGGTAAGACAGAGTTTTTGTCATTGCAATGTGGAGTTACTGAAATGACCTTTGCAGCTCAGCGAGATAAACACTTCCCTAGTTTTATACTGGTACAGAAGAGGCAAGGATCTAACTCTCCTTTTGTTGTTAAACTGGTTTTAACGAGAGGAATTGGGGGGGAAGGGAAGCGTTTAAACTACTTTCTGAAAAGGTATCTGAAGGGAAAATACAGTCTTCAAAAAGGAAGAAAATTAAAAGCTTTTCCTCAAGTTTCCTTTCATTTCTTATCTTCCTAAAATACATACAGTTTGTTCCAGGAAATGTCTGAAATGCCTTCTGTTAGCTTTTAAATAAACATGAAAATCTTCTTTTGAGTTCAAAGAGTTTCAAATAATGACGGGGGGGAGAGTTCTTGGGCTATAACACAGATGTAAACAAAGGTCAGAAATCACTCTCAACAATTAAAATGCATTATCGTTACTTTTGGACTTTTAGTCTGCTATCACATAACTGAATTCGACTTGAGCAAAGCTCTAATGCGCTTCTACAGCAATCTTTTCCTGTACACTAAAACCAACAGACCTCAGCTAGATTTCTCAGCTAGGAGCTAATGTTTCTGGGTACATGTTATTGTTGCAGTTTCATTTGTCAGTAAAGCCTTATTTACTTGCTTCCTGTTATTAATTATGGGAAACAGGATCTCTTCAAACTGTAGGAGAGGCTCTTTTAACTCCTGTCTAGACTTTTCAAGACAAAATATTGATGAGACCTTTAATGTTTGTACAGAGACACAAACTGAGCTAAAAACCCCATCGTTACCTCAAACAGCTTAAGACTCCTTATCACCCATCCAAAAAAAAAAAAAAAAATCCTTTAAATCACTGGGGCTCACATCCTTATTGTTAGTCACTGAAGTAAGGTTTTCTTTCATAGTTGGATACTTTCTTCATCTGTCACACTGATTAATTAACAGCTCACAGTATGAGTCCTAAGCTTAAATAGCCTACTGAAACGAGAAGGAGAGATCAATGTTAATATTCCATAAAAAGCTAAAGAGGAGAAGTGCTTTCTTTAGTATGAAGGGATCTGTCTTCCAATAAAAAAAAAAAAGTTAGCTATTTTCTGTTTGGTTACATTACACAAGGAGATGAAAGCTCACAGCCCGTAAAGGAAGATTGCAGCAGAGGATTAGGACAAAAGTTAGGGAAGACTTTAAATGTTTTAAATTAAGCTGTTGGTTGGAAACAATCAGGTCTTGAGCACCATGGAAATAATTTTCATCACAGTTAAAAAAAGCCAGTTTATCAACACACAATAAACAAGCCTATAAACACAGTACTGTTGCCTGTATAGATATATGGGGGAAAGGCATGCAATTACATGAAATGGGGAGTTGCTAAAACCTTAAACCTAAAGCTGTTTTTAGCTGAAATATTGATAGTTTCTGCCCCCCCACCTCCCCCTTTCCCAAATGGTTACAGTCCAGCAATTATTTCAAGAGTTTGACTTTCAACAGCTATGAGCTCTCCCCTTTCCTAAGCCCCTCCAGTACTGCTGAGTGGACAAAAATTACAGATGCAAAAGCTGACAAATGAGTGCAAGGCCCCTCCTCTCCAGTGCCTCGACAGTCAGAGCTCCTGCCAAAACATGCCTGAAAGCTAGTGAAGAGACAAAGACACAAAGATTCCATTTTCTCAGGGAAAATAGGTTTCATGTAGAAACTACTGGGGAGAAGAATAGCACGCCGGCACGTGTGTCATTTCAAAAGCAGAGCAGGAATGAATGTTTCAAGGAAAAATGAAATCATATTTGATTATTCAGTAGGTTCAACAAATGCTGTTTAACACACAGCTCTGTTTAAACTGCAAAGTGCTAAAGGGGTGGGAGGGGGTAATCTCCCATAAAGCTGGAAAAACGTTTTCAGTCATGGAGAACCTTCAGTTCAACATGATCCAAGCTAAGAGTTCACTGCTATTGCTTGAAATCTTCTCCTGATAGTGCCATAATACACAAGCCACTAAAACAAAGTAAATTCAGCTTTTGTGGCTCAAATCTGTTTGAATGTGTTTACTACTAAAAGATTCTTCCCCCAGGGTGTCATTAATAAAGCTGCAACAAGTTTAAAGCCCTGGCACCTAAGCACTTCCAAGTCTGCAAGCTTTTCATAGCAAGTTTACTACTTTTGGCTTGTTAGGCTATCGTGACTGGCACTCATCACTGAGTTGGAATGGGTCTGTCTGTGAGCAGGAAGATCAGCAGCGAGGTGAACACAGGCAAGCAGAGCAGAAGAAAAAGCGAGAACGTGGTTTCTCTTTGAAACTAGTCAGAAAGTTGGGGAAAAGTGCAACCGGTGGCGGGAAGATTTCAGACGATTCAAGTTTCTCACTAATTTAAAAATAAAAGTGATAATTACAACAACAGCATATAAGATAAAAAACTATAAAATATTTAAAGTGTGTTTCCAATCCATTACAACTCAGTGGCAAAAGTAGCTTGAGCTCCCACTAGGCTGGCAATTCGGGAAGCAGAGATGTAAAATGGAGGTTTAGTCATCAGTAAGGATTTCAAAATGCTCCCAGCTCTGATAATTACTGCTTGTCGACATGTAGGGTTCTTACAAATTCTTTGCTTATGATAGCCCTTCTTTCTTTTCTTTAGCCTGCTTCTACATATCTGGTGGCAGAGCCACCTGAATTCAACGGAAGTCTTCCAGTCTTTCCACCAACACTCTTATACAGTACAAAAAACGTAGACGACATTACTTAATGAAAATTCTAAAAATATGATTAATGCCCTGAATTGACAGGCTTGCGATTGAGCATAAGATATAACTGCTGAGAGCTCTCTACAAGAGGACTCCCAGGGCCCCCGTGCCCTGCAGAGAGCCCCACTCTCTACCTCTCCTCACCCTCGCGTTCCTCCGCTCCCTTCAGCCCAGCCATGCACTGCCACGTCTCCCCTGCCCACCCAGACCCATGCCACAAGGATGTGGCACAGTTTTTACTCTGCAGCCTTGTGCTGCCTCACAGCCCTTGCTTTCCCTTCTGTCTGCTGCTGAAGATTGCTCTGGTGATAGGCTTAAGAAACAAAGGGCTGGTAATCCTTTGACTAACTAATAAAACCACTTCTAAGGTATCGACATTGATCATTATACAGGGATTGGGGCAGTCAAGAACAACATGTGAAAAAACAAAGATTATACTGAAAAACAGCCTTATTCTCCTTATTCTATCTGGGGCAAAGGGTGGAGAACACAAGAACAAACCTTGACCATTACATATTTAGTTACAAGTTTACATTTAATTTCCATTTTCAGTATTTATTACATCCCTTTGGCTGATCCCACTATCCTCCCACTTGGAAAGTCCAGGCGTTTTCTAAGTCTTCAAAGCCAGATAGAATCTAAACGCTTTTTGTTCTTTTTATGCATTTTACCATCCAACCATCATTCAGTCCCTCCTCATCTCGTATTCCTGGTGCTACAAAATCCTCTCATCTGCTCTGATAAAATGCCATCCTCCTCATGCACAGCTATTCCCATTTGGTCTCCATTCTCAACCAGACTAAACCCACTGTCACATTTTCGTTTTGCGAGCACAAAGGGCTGCTAAATGATGGCTCACTACAGAGACGTGAAAAAAGTCTGCATCTACCATTTTGATCCTCTTACTGATACTTTTTTTTTCCTCCTTCAAATTCTCATAAAGTGGATCCCACTCTCCTCCTGTACTCCACTCCCAGAAAGCAAAACACATAGAACAAGAGTGATTTGACTGCCTGATCTCCAGAAACACTGCAAAAGAAGGACCCGTAGTTCTGGGGTCAAACTCTGAAAGGACTACCAACAGCAGAGATATATTTAAAAAAAAAAAAAAAAAAAAA